>NW_027441926.1:300000-538637 GCF_048569485.1 Anomaloglossus baeobatrachus | reverse complement strand
TTAAGGCATTTCGCGCATACATGAAATGAACACATTTTTCTCCAAAACTATAACAGATGCAAGCTTGTCCTGTTTGGTGGAGATGATATTTAATAAAATAAGTAGAAATCCACTAAAAGTTTTGTTTGGTTATCTTGCAATCCCGAGATAATCGTCTCCATGCTCCAAATCCATTTTAAAGCCATTTTTAAGGCATTTCGCGCATACATGAAATGAACACATTTTTCTCCAAAACTATAACAGATGCAAGCTTGTCCTGTTTGGTGGAGATGATATTTAATAAAATAAGTAGAAATCCACTAAAAGTTTTGTTTGGTTATCTTGCAATCCCGAGATAATCGTCTCCATGCTCCAAATCCATTTTAAAGCCATTTTTAAGGCATTTCGCGCATACATGAAATGAACACATTTTTCTCCAAAACTATAACAGATGCAAGCTTGTCCTGTTTGGTGGAGATGATATTTAATAAAATAAGTAGAAATCCACTAAAAGTTTTGTTTGGTTATCTTGCAATCCCGAGATAATCGTCTCCATGCTCCAAATCCATTTTAAAGCCATTTTTAAGGCATTTCGCGCATACATGAAATGAACACATTTTTCTCCAAAACTATAACAGATGCAAGCTTGTCCTGTTTGGTGGAGATGATATTTAATAAAATAAGTAGAAATCCACTAAAAGTTTTGTTTGGTTATCTTGCAATCCCGAGATAATCGTCTCCATGCTCCAAATCCATTTTAAAGCCATTTTTAAGGCATTTCGCGCATACATGAAATGAACACATTTTTCTCCAAAACTATAACAGATGCAAGCTTGTCCTGTTTGGTGGAGATGATATTTAATAAAATAAGTAGAAATCCACTAAAAGTTTTGTTTGGTTATCTTGCAATCCCGAGATAATCGTCTCCATGCTCCAAATCCATTTTAAAGCCATTTTTAAGGCATTTCGCGCATACATGAAATGAACACATTTTTCTCCAAAACTATAACAGATGCAAGCTTGTCCTGTTTGGTGGAGATGATATTTAATAAAATAAGTAGAAATCCACTAAAAGTTTTGTTTGGTTATCTTGCAATCCCGAGATAATCGTCTCCATGCTCCAAATCCATTTTAAAGCCATTTTTAAGGCATTTCGCGCATACATGAAATGAACACATTTTTCTCCAAAACTATAACAGATGCAAGCTTGTCCTGTTTGGTGGAGATGATATTTAATAAAATAAGTAGAAATCCACTAAAAGTTTTGTTTGGTTATCTTGCAATCCCGAGATAATCGTCTCCATGCTCCAAATCCATTTTAAAGCCATTTTTAAGGCATTTCGCGCATACATGAAATGAACACATTTTTCTCCAAAACTATAACAGATGCAAGCTTGTCCTGTTTGGTGGAGATGATATTTAATAAAATAAGTAGAAATCCACTAAAAGTTTTGTTTGGTTATCTTGCAATCCCGAGATAATCGTCTCCATGCTCCAAATCCATTTTAAAGCCATTTTTAAGGCATTTCGCGCATACATGAAATGAACACATTTTTCTCCAAAACTATAACAGATGCAAGCTTGTCCTGTTTGGTGGAGATGATATTTAATAAAATAAGTAGAAATCCACTAAAAGTTTTGTTTGGTTATCTTGCAATCCCGAGATAATCGTCTCCATGCTCCAAATCCATTTTAAAGCCATTTTTAAGGCATTTCGCGCATACATGAAATGAACACATTTTTCTCCAAAACTATAACAGATGCAAGCTTGTCCTGTTTGGTGGAGATGATATTTAATAAAATAAGTAGAAATCCACTAAAAGTTTTGTTTGGTTATCTTGCAATCCCGAGATAATCGTCTCCATGCTCCAAATCCATTTTAAAGCCATTTTTAAGGCATTTCGCGCATACATGAAATGAACACATTTTTCTCCAAAACTATAACAGATGCAAGCTTGTCCTGTTTGGTGGAGATGATATTTAATAAAATAAGTAGAAATCCACTAAAAGTTTTGTTTGGTTATCTTGCAATCCCGAGATAATCGTCTCCATGCTCCAAATCCATTTTAAAGCCATTTTTAAGGCATTTCGCGCATACATGAAATGAACACATTTTTCTCCAAAACTATAACAGATGCAAGCTTGTCCTGTTTGGTGGAGATGATATTTAATAAAATAAGTAGAAATCCACTAAAAGTTTTGTTTGGTTATCTTGCAATCCCGAGATAATCGTCTCCATGCTCCAAATCCATTTTAAAGCCATTTTTAAGGCATTTCGCGCATACATGAAATGAACACATTTTTCTCCAAAACTATAACAGATGCAAGCTTGTCCTGTTTGGTGGAGATGATATTTAATAAAATAAGTAGAAATCCACTAAAAGTTTTGTTTGGTTATCTTGCAATCCCGAGATAATCGTCTCCATGCTCCAAATCCATTTTAAAGCCATTTTTAAGGCATTTCGCGCATACATGAAATGAACACATTTTTCTCCAAAACTATAACAGATGCAAGCTTGTCCTGTTTGGTGGAGATGATATTTAATAAAATAAGTAGAAATCCACTAAAAGTTTTGTTTGGTTATCTTGCAATCCCGAGATAATCGTCTCCATGCTCCAAATCCATTTTAAAGCCATTTTTAAGGCATTTCGCGCATACATGAAATGAACACATTTTTCTCCAAAACTATAACAGATGCAAGCTTGTCCTGTTTGGTGGAGATGATATTTAATAAAATAAGTAGAAATCCACTAAAAGTTTTGTTTGGTTATCTTGCAATCCCGAGATAATCGTCTCCATGCTCCAAATCCATTTTAAAGCCATTTTTAAGGCATTTCGCGCATACATGAAATGAACACATTTTTCTCCAAAACTATAACAGATGCAAGCTTGTCCTGTTTGGTGGAGATGATATTTAATAAAATAAGTAGAAATCCACTAAAAGTTTTGTTTGGTTATCTTGCAATCCCGAGATAATCGTCTCCATGCTCCAAATCCATTTTAAAGCCATTTTTAAGGCATTTCGCGCATACATGAAATGAACACATTTTTCTCCAAAACTATAACAGATGCAAGCTTGTCCTGTTTGGTGGAGATGATATTTAATAAAATAAGTAGAAATCCACTAAAAGTTTTGTTTGGTTATCTTGCAATCCCGAGATAATCGTCTCCATGCTCCAAATCCATTTTAAAGCCATTTTTAAGGCATTTCGCGCATACATGAAATGAACACATTTTTCTCCAAAACTATAACAGATGCAAGCTTGTCCTGTTTGGTGGAGATGATATTTAATAAAATAAGTAGAAATCCACTAAAAGTTTTGTTTGGTTATCTTGCAATCCCGAGATAATCGTCTCCATGCTCCAAATCCATTTTAAAGCCATTTTTAAGGCATTTCGCGCATACATGAAATGAACACATTTTTCTCCAAAACTATAACAGATGCAAGCTTGTCCTGTTTGGTGGAGATGATATTTAATAAAATAAGTAGAAATCCACTAAAAGTTTTGTTTGGTTATCTTGCAATCCCGAGATAATCGTCTCCATGCTCCAAATCCATTTTAAAGCCATTTTTAAGGCATTTCGCGCATACATGAAATGAACACATTTTTCTCCAAAACTATAACAGATGCAAGCTTGTCCTGTTTGGTGGAGATGATATTTAATAAAATAAGTAGAAATCCACTAAAAGTTTTGTTTGGTTATCTTGCAATCCCGAGATAATCGTCTCCATGCTCCAAATCCATTTTAAAGCCATTTTTAAGGCATTTCGCGCATACATGAAATGAACACATTTTTCTCCAAAACTATAACAGATGCAAGCTTGTCCTGTTTGGTGGAGATGATATTTAATAAAATAAGTAGAAATCCACTAAAAGTTTTGTTTGGTTATCTTGCAATCCCGAGATAATCGTCTCCATGCTCCAAATCCATTTTAAAGCCATTTTTAAGGCATTTCGCGCATACATGAAATGAACACATTTTTCTCCAAAACTATAACAGATGCAAGCTTGTCCTGTTTGGTGGAGATGATATTTAATAAAATAAGTAGAAATCCACTAAAAGTTTTGTTTGGTTATCTTGCAATCCCGAGATAATCGTCTCCATGCTCCAAATCCATTTTAAAGCCATTTTTAAGGCATTTCGCGCATACATGAAATGAACACATTTTTCTCCAAAACTATAACAGATGCAAGCTTGTCCTGTTTGGTGGAGATGATATTTAATAAAATAAGTAGAAATCCACTAAAAGTTTTGTTTGGTTATCTTGCAATCCCGAGATAATCGTCTCCATGCTCCAAATCCATTTTAAAGCCATTTTTAAGGCATTTCGCGCATACATGAAATGAACACATTTTTCTCCAAAACTATAACAGATGCAAGCTTGTCCTGTTTGGTGGAGATGATATTTAATAAAATAAGTAGAAATCCACTAAAAGTTTTGTTTGGTTATCTTGCAATCCCGAGATAATCGTCTCCATGCTCCAAATCCATTTTAAAGCCATTTTTAAGGCATTTCGCGCATACATGAAATGAACACATTTTTCTCCAAAACTATAACAGATGCAAGCTTGTCCTGTTTGGTGGAGATGATATTTAATAAAATAAGTAGAAATCCACTAAAAGTTTTGTTTGGTTATCTTGCAATCCCGAGATAATCGTCTCCATGCTCCAAATCCATTTTAAAGCCATTTTTAAGGCATTTCGCGCATACATGAAATGAACACATTTTTCTCCAAAACTATAACAGATGCAAGCTTGTCCTGTTTGGTGGAGATGATATTTAATAAAATAAGTAGAAATCCACTAAAAGTTTTGTTTGGTTATCTTGCAATCCCGAGATAATCGTCTCCATGCTCCAAATCCATTTTAAAGCCATTTTTAAGGCATTTCGCGCATACATGAAATGAACACATTTTTCTCCAAAACTATAACAGATGCAAGCTTGTCCTGTTTGGTGGAGATGATATTTAATAAAATAAGTAGAAATCCACTAAAAGTTTTGTTTGGTTATCTTGCAATCCCGAGATAATCGTCTCCATGCTCCAAATCCATTTTAAAGCCATTTTTAAGGCATTTCGCGCATACATGAAATGAACACATTTTTCTCCAAAACTATAACAGATGCAAGCTTGTCCTGTTTGGTGGAGATGATATTTAATAAAATAAGTAGAAATCCACTAAAAGTTTTGTTTGGTTATCTTGCAATCCCGAGATAATCGTCTCCATGCTCCAAATCCATTTTAAAGCCATTTTTAAGGCATTTCGCGCATACATGAAATGAACACATTTTTCTCCAAAACTATAACAGATGCAAGCTTGTCCTGTTTGGTGGAGATGATATTTAATAAAATAAGTAGAAATCCACTAAAAGTTTTGTTTGGTTATCTTGCAATCCCGAGATAATCGTCTCCATGCTCCAAATCCATTTTAAAGCCATTTTTAAGGCATTTCGCGCATACATGAAATGAACACATTTTTCTCCAAAACTATAACAGATGCAAGCTTGTCCTGTTTGGTGGAGATGATATTTAATAAAATAAGTAGAAATTCACTAAAAGTTTTGTTTGGTTATCTTGCAATCCCGAGATAATCGTCTCCATGCTCCAAATCCATTTTAAAGCCATTTTTAAGGCATTTCGCGCATACATGAAATGAACACATTTTTCTCCAAAACTATAACAGATGCAAGCTTGTCCTGTTTGGTGGAGATGATATTTAATAAAATAAGTAGAAATCCACTAAAAGTTTTGTTTGGTTATCTTGCAATCCCGAGATAATCGTCTCCATGCTCCAAATCCATTTTAAAGCCATTTTTAAGGCATTTCGCGCATACATGAAATGAACACATTTTTCTCCAAAACTATAACAGATGCAAGCTTGTCCTGTTTGGTGGAGATGATATTTAATAAAATAAGTAGAAATCCACTAAAAGTTTTGTTTGGTTATCTTGCAATCCCGAGATAATCGTCTCCATGCTCCAAATCCATTTTAAAGCCATTTTTAAGGCATTTCGCGCATACATGAAATGAACACATTTTTCTCCAAAACTATAACAGATGCAAGCTTGTCCTGTTTGGTGGAGATGATATTTAATAAAATAAGTAGAAATCCACTAAAAGTTTTGTTTGGTTATCTTGCAATCCCGAGATAATCGTCTCCATGCTCCAAATCCATTTTAAAGCCATTTTTAAGGCATTTCGCGCATACATGAAATGAACACATTTTTCTCCAAAACTATAACAGATGCAAGCTTGTCCTGTTTGGTGGAGATGATATTTAATAAAATAAGTAGAAATCCACTAAAAGTTTTGTTTGGTTATCTTGCAATCCCGAGATAATCGTCTCCATGCTCCAAATCCATTTTAAAGCCATTTTTAAGGCATTTCGCGCATACATGAAATGAACACATTTTTCTCCAAAACTATAACAGATGCAAGCTTGTCCTGTTTGGTGGAGATGATATTTAATAAAATAAGTAGAAATCCACTAAAAGTTTTGTTTGGTTATCTTGCAATCCCGAGATAATCGTCTCCATGCTCCAAATCCATTTTAAAGCCATTTTTAAGGCATTTCGCGCATACATGAAATGAACACATTTTTCTCCAAAACTATAACAGATGCAAGCTTGTCCTGTTTGGTGGAGATGATATTTAATAAAATAAGTAGAAATCCACTAAAAGTTTTGTTTGGTTATCTTGCAATCCCGAGATAATCGTCTCCATGCTCCAAATCCATTTTAAAGCCATTTTTAAGGCATTTCGCGCATACATGAAATGAACACATTTTTCTCCAAAACTATAACAGATGCAAGCTTGTCCTGTTTGGTGGAGATGATATTTAATAAAATAAGTAGAAATCCACTAAAAGTTTTGTTTGGTTATCTTGCAATCCCGAGATAATCGTCTCCATGCTCCAAATCCATTTTAAAGCCATTTTTAAGGCATTTCGCGCATACATGAAATGAACACATTTTTCTCCAAAACTATAACAGATGCAAGCTTGTCCTGTTTGGTGGAGATGATATTTAATAAAATAAGTAGAAATCCACTAAAAGTTTTGTTTGGTTATCTTGCAATCCCGAGATAATCGTCTCCATGCTCCAAATCCATTTTAAAGCCATTTTTAAGGCATTTCGCGCATACATGAAATGAACACATTTTTCTCCAAAACTATAACAGATGCAAGCTTGTCCTGTTTGGTGGAGATGATATTTAATAAAATAAGTAGAAATCCACTAAAAGTTTTGTTTGGTTATCTTGCAATCCCGAGATAATCGTCTCCATGCTCCACAGAGAAGTAGAAGAATGATTCTACATTAATTCACATAATCCTAGTGACTGCGCACACAACATGGCCAAACAAAAGCAAAAGACAGTACCTGGCCTATCATTCCAATTGAAACTCATGGGTAACATAGTCCATTGGACTAGGCAATAACATGCAGCCATACAAAGTCCATGGGCCTTGCCTCAGAGTCGAACTCACAACCTCTCGCAGCCCAAGAAAAAAGCCTACCACTACAGCAACACAGAGAAGTGTGAACCTGACTCTACATTAATTCACATAATCCTAGTGACTGCGCACACAACATGGCCAAACAAAAGCAAAAGACAGTACCTGGCCCATCAATCCAATGGAAACTCATAGGCAACACAGTCCATTGGACTAGACAATTACCTGGAGACATACAAAGTCCATGGGCCTTGTCTCAGAGTCAAACCCACAACCTCTCGCAGCCAAGCAAAGAGCCTACAAATACACCAACACAGAGAAGTGGAAAACTGAGTTTACATTAGTTCACATAATCCTAGTGACTGTGCACACAACATGGCGAAACAAATGCAAAAGACATTATCTGGCCTATCAATCCAATGGAAACTCATAGGCAACACAGTCCACTGGACTAGGCAATAACATGCAGCCATAAAAAGTCCATGGGCCTTGCCTCAGAGTCAAACCCACAACCTCTCGCAGCTCAAGCAAAGAGCCTACCACTACACCAACACAGAGAAATGTGAACCTGCCTCTACATTAATTCACATAATCCTAGTGAGTGCGCACACAACATGGCCAAACGAAAACAAAAGACAGTACCTGGCCTATCAATCCAATGGAAACTCATAGGCAACACAGTCCATTGGACTAGGCAATTACATGCAGCCATAAAAAGTCCATGGGCCTTGCCTCAGAGTCAAACCCACAACCTCTCGCAGCCCAAGCAAAGAGCCTAACACTACACCAACACAGAGAAATGTGAAACTGACTCTACATTAATTCACATATTCCTAGTGACTGCGCACACAACATGGCCAAACAAAAGCAAAAGAAAGCACCTGGCCTATCAATCCAATGGAAACTCATAGGTAACGCAGTCCATTGGACTATGCAATTACATGCAGCCATACAAAGTCCATGGGCCTTGCCTCAGAGTCGAACTCACAACCTCTCGCAGCCCAACAAAAAAGCCTACCACTTCAGCAACACAGAGAAGTATGAAACTGTCTCTACATTAACTCACATAATCCTAGTGACTGCGCACAAAACATGGCCAAACGAAAACAAAAGACAGTACCTGGCCTATCAATCCATTGGACTAGGCAATTACATGCAGCCATACAAAGTCCATGGGCCTTGCCTCAGAGTCAAACCCACAACCTCTCACAGCCCAAGCAAAGAGCCTACCACTACACCAACACAGAGAAGTGCGAAACTGACTCAACATAAATTCACATAATCCTAGTGACTGCGCACACAACATGGCCAAACAAAAGCTAAAGACAGTCCCTTGCCTATCAATCCAATGGAAACTCATAGACAACATAGTCCATTGGACTAGGCAATTACATGCAGCCTCACAAAGTCCATGGGCCTTGCCTCAGAGTCAAACCCACAACCTCTGGCAGAACAAGCAAAGAGCCTACAACTACACCAACACAAAGAAGTAGGAAGCTGCGTCTACATTAATTCACATAATCCTAGTGAATGCGCACACAACATGGCCAAACAAAAGCAAAAGACATTACCTGGCCTATCAGGCCAATGGAAACTCATAGGCAACACAGTCCATTGAACTAGGCGATTACATGCAGCCATACAAAGTCCATGGGCCATGCCGCAGAGTCAAACCCACAACCTCTCGCAGCCAAGCAAAGCAGCTTCCACTAGACCAACACAGAGAAGTGGGAAACGGATTCTACATTAATTCACATAATCCTAGTGACTGCGCACACAACATGGCCAAACAAAAGCAAAAGACAATACCTGGCCTATCAATCCAATGGAAACTCGTAGGCAACACAGTCCATTGGACTTGGCAATTACATGCAGCCATACAAAGTCCATGGGCCTTGCCTCAGAGTCAAACCCACAACCTCTGGCAGAACAAGCAAAGAGCCTACAACTACACCAACACAAAGAAGTAGGAAGCTGCGTCTACATTAATTCACATAATCCTAGTGAATGTGCACACAACATGGCCAAACAAAAGCAAAAGACATTACCTGGCCTATCAAGCCAATGGAAACTCATAGGCAACACAGTCCATTGAACTAGACAATTACATGGAGACATACAAAGTCCATGGGCCTTGCCTCAGAGTCAAACCCACAACCTCTCGCAGGCAAGCAAAGAGCCTACCACTACACCAACACAGATAAGTGGGAAACTGATTCTACATTAATTCACATAATCCTACCGACTGCGCACACAACATGGCCAAACAAAAGACAATACCTGGCCTATCAATCCAATGGAAACTCATAGGCAACACAGTCCATTAGACTAGGCAAATACATGCAGCCATACAAAGTTCATGGGCCTTGCCTCAGAGTCGAACCCACAACTTCTTGGAGAACAAGCAAAGAGCCTACCACTAAACCAACACAGAGAAGTTGGAAACCGACTCTACATTAATTCACATAATCCTAGTGACTGCGCACACAACATGGGAAAACAAAAGCAAAAGACAGTACCTGGCCTATCAATCCAATGGAAACTCATATACAACATAGTCCATTGGACTAGGCAATTACATGCAGCCATACAAAGTCCATGGGCCTTGCCCCAGAGTCGAACCCACAACCTCTCGTAGCCCAAGCAAAGAGCCTACCAATACACCAACACAGAGAAGTGAAAAACTGATTCTACATTAATTCACATAATCCTAGTGACTGCGCACACAACATGGCCAAACAAAAGCAAAAGACAGTACCTGGCCTATCAATCCAATAGAAACTCATAGGCAAAGCAATCAATTGGACTAGGCAATTACATGCAGCCATACAAAGTCCATGGGCCTTGCCTCAGAGTCGAACCCACAACCTCTTGTAGCCCAAGCAAAGAGCCTACCACTACACCAACACAGAGAAGAGCGAAACTGACTCAACATAAATTCACATAATCCTAGTGACTGCGCACACAACATGGCCAAACAAAAGCAAAAGACAGTCCCTGGCCTATCAATCCAATGGAAACTCATATACAACATAGTCCATTGGACTAGGCAATTACATGCAGCCATACAAAGTCCATGGGCCTTGCCTCAGAGTCAAACCCACAACCTCTGGCAGAACAAGCAAAGAGCTTACAACTACACCAACACAAAAAAGTAGGAAGGTGCGTCTACATTAATTCACATATTCCTAGAGACTGCGCACACAACATGGCCAAACAAAAGCAAAAGACATTACCTGGCCTATCAAGCCAATGGAAACTCATAGGCAACACAGTCCATTGAACTAGGCAATTACATGCAGCCATACAAAGTCCATGGGCCTTGCCTCAGAGTCAAACCCACAACCTCTCGCAGCCAAGCAAAGCGCCTTCCACTACACCAACACAGAGAAGTGGGAAACTGATTCTACATTAATTCACATAATCCTACCGACTTCGCACACAACATAACCAAACAAAAGACATTACCTGGCCTATCAGTCCAATGAAAACTCATAGGCAACACAGTACATTGGACTAGGCAATTACATGCAGCCATACAAAGTCTATGGGCTTTGCCTCAGAGTCAAACCCACATTTTCTCGCAGCCCAAGCAAAGAGCCTACCACTACACCAACACAGAGAAGTTGAAAACTGAGTTTACATTAGTTCACATAATCCTAGTGACTGCGCACACAACATGGCCAAACAAAAGCAAAAGGTAGTACCTGGCCTATCAATCCAATAGGAACTCATAGGTAACACAGTCAACTAAAATAGGCAATTACATGCAGCCATACAAACTCCATGGGCCTTGCCTCAAAGTCGACCCAACAACCTTTCGCAGCTTAAGCAAAGAGACTACCACTACACCAACACAGAGAAGTAGGTAAATGACTCTACATTAATTCACATAATCCTAGTGACTGCGCACACAACATGGCCAAACAAATGCAAAAGATATTATCTGGCCTATCAATCCAATGAAATCATAGGCAACATAGTCCATTAGACTAAGCAAAGTCATACAAAGTTAATGGGCCTTGCCTCAGAGTCGAACCCACAACCTCTTGGAGAACAAGCAAAGAGCCTACCACTAAACCAATACAGAGAAGTTGGAAACAGACTCTACATTAATTCACAGAATCCTAGTGACTGCGCACACAACATGGCCAAACAAAAGCAAAAGACAGTACCTGGCCTATCAATCCAATGGAAACTCAAAGCTAACACAGTACATTGGACTAGGCAATTAAATGCAGCCATACAAAGTCCATGGGCCTTGCATTAGAGTCGAACCCACAACCTCTCGCAGCCCAAGCAAAGAGCCTACCACTACACCAACACAGAGAAGTGGGATACTGATTCTACATTAATTCAAATAATCCTACTGACTGCGCACACAACATGGCCAAACAAAAGACAATACCTGGCCTATCAATTCAAAGGAAACTCATAGGCAACACAGTCCATTGGACTTGGCAATTACATGCAGCCATACAAAGTCCATGGGCTTTGCCTCAGAGTCAAACCCACAATTTCTCGCAGCCCAAGTTAATAGCCTACGATTACACCAACACAGAGAAGTTGGAAACTGAGTTTACATTAGTTCACATAATCCTAGTGACTGCGCACACAACATGGCCAAACAAAAGACAATACCTGGCCTATCAATTCAATGGAAACTCATAGGCAACACAGTCAATTGAACTAGGCAATTACATGCTGCCATACAAACTCCATGTGCTTTGCCTCAGAGTCGAACCCACAACCTCTCACAGCTTAAGCAAAGAGACTACAACTACACCAACACAGAGAAGTAGGTGAATGACTCTACATTAATTCACATAATCCTAGTGACTGCGAACACAACATGGCCAAACAAAAGCAAAAGACAGTACCTGGCCTATCAATCCAATTGAAACTCATAGGCAACATAGTCCATTGGACTAGGCAATAACATGCAGCCATACAAAGTCCATGGGCCTTGCCTCAAAGTCTAACTCACAACCTCTCGCAGCTCAAGCAAAGAGCCTACCACTACACCAACACAGAGAAATGTGAACCTGACTCTACATTAATTCACATAATCCTAGTGACTGCGAACACAACATGGCCAAACATAAGCAAAAGGCAGTACCTGGCCTATCAATCCAATGGGAACTCATACGCAACACAGTCAATTGAACTACGCAATTACATGCAGCCATACAAACTCCATGGGCCTTGCCTCAGAGTCGAACCCACAACCTCTCGCAGCTTAAGCAAAGAGCCTACCCCTAAACCAACACAGAGAAGTGGGAAACTGATTCTACATTAATTCACATAATCCTACCGACTGCGCACACAACACGGCCAAACAAAAGACAATACCTGGCCTATCAATTCAATGGAAACTCATAGGCAACACAGTCCATTGGACTAGGCAATTACATGCAGCCATACAAAGTCCATGGGCTTTGCCTAAAAGTCAAACCCACAACTTCTCGCAGCCCAAGCAAAGAGCCTACCACTACACCAACACAGAGAAGTTGGTAACTGAGTTTACATTAATTCACATAATCCTAGTGACTGCGCACACAACATGGCCAAACAAAAGCAAAAGACAGTACCTGGCCTATCAATCCAATGGAAAATCATAGGCAACACAGTCAATTGGACTAGACAATTACATGGAGACATACAAAGTCCATGGGCCTTTCCTCAGAGTCAAACCCACAACCTCTCGCAGCCAAGCAAAGAGCCTACCACTACACCAACACAGAGAAGTGGGAAACTGATTCTACATTAATTCACATAATCCTACCGACTGCGCACACAACATGGCCAAACAAAAGACAACACCTGGCCTATCAATCCAATGGAAACTCATAGGCAACACAGTCCATTAGACTAGGCAAATACATGCAGCCATATAAAGTTCATGGGCCTTGCCTCAGAGTCGAACCCACATCCTCTTGGAGAACAAGCAAAGAGCCTACCACTAATCCAACACAGAGAAGTTGGAAATCGACTCTACATTAATTCACATAATCCTAGTGACTGCGCACACAACATGGCCAAACAAAAGCAAAAGACATTACCTGGCCTATCAATCCAATGTAAACTCATAGGTAACACAGTACATTACTAGGATTATGTGAATTAATGTAGAGTCAGGTTCACATTTCTCTGTGTTGGTGTAGTGGTAGGCTCTTTGCTTGAGCTGCGAGAGTTTGTGAGTTAGACTTTGAGGCATGGCCCATGGACTTTGTATGGCTGCATGTTATTGCCTAGTCCAATGGACTATGTTGCCTATGAGTTTCAATTGGATTGATAGGCAAGGTACTGTCTTTTGCTTTTGTTTGGCCATGTTGTGTTCGCAGTCACTAGGATTATGTGAATTAATGTAGAGTCATTCACCTACTTCTCTGTGTTGGTGTAGTTGTAGTCTCTTTGTTGCTTATGAGTTTCAATTTGATTGATAGGCCAGGTACTGTCTTTTGCTTTTGTTTGGCCATGTTATGTGCGCAGTCACTAGGATTATGTGAATTAATGTAGAGTCATTCACCTTCTTCTCTGTGTTGGTGTAGTGGTAGTCTCTTTGCTTAAACTGCGAGAGGTTGTGGGTTCGACTCTGAGGCAAAGCCCATGGAGTTTGTATGGCAGCATGTAATTGCCTAGTTCAATTGACTGTGTTGCCTATGAGTTTCCATTGAATTGATAGGCCAGGTATTGTCTTTTGTTTGGCCATGTTGTGTGCGCAGTCACTAGGATTATGTGAACTAATGTAAACTCAGTTTCCAACTTCTCTGTGTTGGTGTAATCGTAGGCTATTTCCTTGGGCTGCGAGAAATTGTGGGTTTGACTCTGAGGCAAAGCCCATGGACTTTGTATGGCTGCATGTAATTGCCAAGTCCAATGGATTGTGTTTCCTTTGAATTGATAGGCCAGGTATTGTCTTTTGTTTGGCCATGTTGTGTGCGCAGTCGGTAGGATTATTTGAATTAATGTAGAAACAGTTTCCCACTTCTCTGTGTTGGTGTAGTGGTAGGCTCTTTGCTTGGGCTGCGAGAGGTTGTGGGTTCGACTCTAATGCAAGGCCCATGGACTTTGTATGTCTCCATGTAATTGTCTAGTCCAATGGACTGTGTTGCCTATGAGTTTCCATTGGTTTGATAGGCCAGGTACTGTCTTTTGCTTTTGTTTGGCCATGTTGTGTGCGCAGTCACTAGGATTCTGTGAATTAATGTAGAGTTTGTTTCCAACTTCTCTGTGTTGGTTTAGTGGTAGGCTCTTTGCTTGTTCTCCAAGAGGTTGTGGGTTCGACTCTGAGGCAAGGCCCATTAACTTTGTATGGCTGCATATATTTGCTTAGTCTAATGGACTATGTTGCCTATGATTTCATTGGATTGATAGGCCAGATAATGTCTTTTGCATTTGTTTGGCCATGTTGTGTGCGCAGTCTCTAGGATTATGTGAATTAATGTAGAGTCCTTTACCTACTTCTCTGTGTTGGTGTAGAGGTAGTCTTTTTGCTTAAGCTGCGAAAGGTTGTTGGTTCGACTTTGAGGCAAGGCCCATGGAGTTTGTATGGATGCATGTAATTGCCTATTTCAGTTGACTGTGTTACCTATGAGTTCCTATTGGATTGATAGGCCAGGTACTACCTTTTGCTTTTGTTTGGCCATGTTGTGTGCGCAGTCACTAGGATTATGTGAACTAATGTAAACTCAGTTTTCAACTTCTCTGTGTTGGTGTAGTGGTAGGCTCTTTTCTTGGGCTGCGAGAAAATGTGGGTTTGACTCTGAGGCAAAGCCCATAGACTTTGTATGGCTGCATGTAATTGCCTAGTCCAATGAACTGTGTTGCCTATGAGTTTTCATTGGACTGATAGGCCAGGTATTGTCTTTTGTTTGGTTATGTTGTGTGCGAAGTCGGTAGGATTATGTGAATTAATGTAGAATCAGTTTCCCACTTCTCTGTGTTGGTGTAGTGGAAGGCGCTTTGCTTGGCTGCGAGAAGTTGTGGGTTTGACTCTGAGGCAAGGCCCATGGACTTTGTATGGCTGCATGTAATTGCCTAGTTCAATGGACTGTGTTGCCTATGAGTTTCCATTGGCTTGATAGGCCAGGTAATGTCTTTTGCTTCTGTTTGGCCATGTTGTGTGCGCAGTCACTAGGATTATGTGAATTAATGTAGATGCAGCTTCCTACTTCTTTGTGTTGGTGTGGTTGTAGGCACTTTGCTTGTTCTGCCAGAGGTTGTGGGATAGACTCTGAGGCAAGGCCCATGGACTCTGTATGGCTGCATGTAATTGCCTAGTCCAATGGATGGGGTTGCCTCTGAGTTTCCATTGGATTGATAGGCCAGGTACTGTCTTTTGCTTTTGTTTGGCCATGTTGTGTGCGCAGTCACTAGGATTATGTGAGTTAATGTAGAGTCAGTTTCACACTTCTCCGTGTTGCTGTAGTGGTAGGCTTTTTTCTTGGGCTGCGAGAGGTTGTGAGTTCGACTCTGAGGCAAGGCCCATGGACTTTTTATGGCTGCATGTAATTGCATAGTCCAATGGACTATGTTACCTATGAGATTCCATTGGATTGATAGGCCAGGTGCCTTCTTTTGCTTTTGTTTGGCCATGTTTTGTGCGCAGTCACTAGGATTATGTGAATTAATGTTGAGTCAGTTTCCCACTTCTCTGTGTTGGTGTAGTGGTAGGCTCTTTGCTTGGGCTGGGAGAGGTTGTGAGTTCGACTCAAATGCAAGGCTCATGGACTTTGTATGGCTGCATCTAATTGCCTAGTCCAAAGGACTGTGTTGCCTATGAGTTTCCATTGGATTGATAGGCCAGGTATTGACTTTTGCTTTCGTTTGGCCATGTTGTGTGCGCAGTCACTAGGATTATGTGAATTAATATAGAGTCAGTTTCACATTTCTCTGTGTTGGTGTAGTGGTAGGCTCTTTGCTTGAGCTGCGAGAGGTTGTGGATTTGACTCTGAGGCAAGGCCCTTGGACTTTTTATGGCTGCATGTAATTGCCTAGTATAATGGACTGTGTTGCCTATGAGTTTCCATTGGATTGATAGGCCAGGTATTGACTTTTGCTTTCGTTTGGCCATGTTGTGTGCGCAGTCACTAGGTTTATGTGAATTAATGTAGAGTCAGGTTCACATTTCTCTGTGTTGGTGTAGTAGTAGGCTCTTTGCTTAAACTGAGAGAGGTTGTGAGTTCGACTTTGAGGCAAGGCCCATGGACATTGTATGGCTGCATGTTATTGCCTAGTCCAATGGACTATGTTGCTTATGAGCTTCAATTGGATTGATAGGCCAGATACTGTCTTTTGCTTTTGTTTGGCCATGTTGTGTGCGCAGTCACTAGGATTATGTGAATTAATGTAGAGTCATTCACCTACTTCTCTGTGTTGGTTTAGTGGTAGGCTCTTTGCTTGTTCTCCAAGAGGTTGTGGGTTCGACTCTGAGGCAAGGCCCATGAACTTTGTATGGCTGCATGTATTTGCCTAGTCTAATGGACTGTGTTGCCTATGAGTTTCTATTGGATTGATAGGCCAGATAATGTCTTTTGCATTTGTTTGGCCATGTTGTGTGCACAGTCACTAGGATTATGTGAACTAATGTAAACTCTGTTACCAACGTCTCTGTGTTGGTGTAGTGGTAGGCTCTTTGCTTGGGCTGCGAGAAATTGTGGGTTTGACTCTGAGGCAAAGCCCATGGACTTTGTATGGCTGCATGTAATTGTCTTGTCCAATGGACTGTGTTGCCTATGAGTTTCCACTGGTTTGATAGGCCAGGTAATGTCTTTTGCTTTTGTTTGGCCATGTTGTGTGCGCAGTCACTAGGAATATGTGAATTAATGTAGACGCAGCTTCCTACTTTTTTGTGTTGGTGTAGTTGTAAGCTCTTTGCTTGTTCTGCCAGAGGTTGTGGGTTTGACTCTGAGGCAAGGCCCATGGACTTTGTATGGCTGCATGTAATTGCCTAGTCCAATGGACTATGTTGTCTATGAGTTTCCATTGGATTGATAGGCCAGGGACTGTCTTTTGCTTTTGTTTGGCCATGTTGTGTGCGCAGTCACTAGGATTATGTGAATTTATGTTGAGTCAGTTTCGCTTTTCTCTGTGTTGGTGTAGTGGTAGGCTCTTTGCTTGGGCTGAGAGAGGTTGTGGGTTTGACTCTGAGACAAGGCCCATGGACTTTGTATGGCTGCATGTAATTGCCTAGTCCAATTGATTGCGTTGCCTATGAGTTTCCATTGGATTGATAGGCCAGGTACCGTCTTTTGCTTTTGTTTGGCCATGTTGTGTGCGCAGTCACTAGGATTATGTGAATTAATGTAGAATCTGTTTTCCACTTCTCTGTGTTGGTGTATTGGTAGGCTCTTTGCTTGGGCTACGAGAGGTTGTGGGTTTGACTCTGGGGCAAGGCCCATGGGCTTTGTATGGCTGCATGCAATTGCCTAGTCCAATGTACTGTGTTACCTATGAGTTTACATTGGATTGATAGGCCAGGTAATGTCTTTTGCTTTTGTTTGGCCATGTTGTGTGCGCAGTCACTAGGATTATGTGAATTAATGTAGAGTCAGTTTCCAACTTCTCTGTGTTGGTTTAGTGGTAGGCTCTTTGCTTGTTCTCCAAGAGGATGTGGGTTCGACTCTGAGGCAAGGCCCATGAACTTTGTATGGCTGCATGTATTTGACTAGTCTAATGGACTGTGTTGCCTATGAGTTTCCATTGGATTGATAGGCCAGGTATTGTCTTTTGTTTGGCCATGTTGTGTGCGCAGTCGGTAGGATTATGTGAATTAATGTAGAATCAGTTTCCCACTTCTCTGTGTTGGTGTAGTGGTAGGCTCTTTGCTTGGGCTGCGAGAAGTTGTGGGTTTGACTTTTAGGCAAAGCCCATGGACTTTGTATGGCTGCATGTAATTGCCTAGTCCAATGGACTGTGTTGCCAATGAGTTTCCATTGAATTGATAGGCCAGGTATTGTCTTTTGTTTAGCCATGTTGTGTGCGCAGTCGGTAGGATTATGTGAATTAATGTAGAAACAGTTTCCCACTTCTCTGTGTTGGTGTAGTGGTAGGCTCTTTGCTTGGCTGCGAGAGGTTGAGGGTTTGACTCTGAGGCAAGGCCCATGGACTTTGTATGTCTCCATGTAATTTTCTAGTCCAATGGACTGTGTTGCCTATGAGTTTCCATTGGATTGATAAGCCAGGTACTGACTTTTGCTTTTGTTTGGCCATGTTGTGTGCGCAGTCGGTAGGATTATGTGAATTAATGTAGTACCAGTTTCTCACTTTTCTGTGTTGGTGTAGTAGTAGGCTCTTTGCTTGGCTGCGCGAGGTTGTGGGTTTGACTCTGAGGCAAGGCCCATGGACTTTGTATGTCTCCATGTAATTGTCTAGTCCAATGGACTGTGTTGCCTGAGTTTCCATTGGATTGATAGGCCAGGTATTGACTTTTGCTTTCGTTTGGCCATGTTGTGTGCGCAGTCACTAGGATTATGTGAATTAATGTAGAGTCAGTTTCACATTTCTCTGTGTTGGTGTAGTGGTAGGATCTTTGCTTGGGCTGCGAGAAGTTGTGGGTTTGACTCTGAGGCAAGGCCCATGGACTTTTTATGGCTGCATGTAATTGCCTAGTCCAATGGACTGTGTTGCCTATGAGTTTCCATTGGATTGATAGGCCAGGTATGGACTTTTGCTTTCGTTTGGCCATGTTGTGTGCGCAGTCACTAGGATTATGTGAATTAATGTAGAGGCAGGTTCACATTTCTCTGTGTTGGTGTAGTGGTAGGCTCTTTGCTTGAGCTGCGAGAGGTTGTGAGTTCGACTTTGAGGCAAGGCCCATGGACTTTGTATGGCTGCATGTTATTGCCTAGTCCAATGGACTGTGTTGCCTATGAGTTTCCATTGGATTGATAAGCCAGGTACTGTCTTTTGCTTTTGTTTAGCCATGTTGTGTGCGCAGTCGGTAGGATTATGTGAATTAATGTAGAATCAGTTTCCCACTTCTCTGTATTGGTGTAGTGGTAGGCTCTTTGCTTAGCTGCGAGAGGTTGTGGGTTTGACTCTGAAGCAAGGCCCATGGACTTTGTATGTCTCCATGTAATTGTCTAGTCCAATGGACTGTGTTGCCTATGAGTTTCCATTGGATTGATAGGCCTGGTACTGTCTTTTGCTTTTGTTTGGCCATGTTGTGTGCGCAGTCACTAGGATTATGTGAATTAATGTGGAGTCAGTTTCCAACTTCTCTGTGTTGGTTTAGTGGTAGGCTCTTTGCTTGTTCTCCAAGAGGTTGTGGGTTCGACTCTGAGGCAAGGCCCATGAACTTTGTATGGCTGCATGTATTTGCCTAGTCTAATGGACTGTGTTGCCTATGAGTTTCCATTGGATTGATAGGCCAGATAATGTCTTTTGCATTTGTTTCGCAATGTTGTGTGCACAGTCACTAGGATTATGTGAACTAATGTAAACTCAGTTTCCATCTTGTCTGTGTTGGTGTAGTGGTAGGCTCTTTGCTTGGGCTGCGACAAATTGTGGGTTTGACTCAGAGGCAAAGCCCATGGACTTTGTATGGCTGCATGTAATTGTTTAGTCCAATGGACTGTGTTGCCTATGAGTTTCCATTGGCTTGATAGGCCAGGTAATGTCTTTTGCTTTTGTTTGGCCATGTTGTGTGCGCAGTCTCTAGGAATATGTGAATTAATGTAGACGCACCTTCCTACTTTTTTGTGTTGGTGTAGTTGTAAGCTCTTTGCTTGTTCTGCCAGAGGTTGTGGGTTTGACTCTGAGGCAAGGCCCATGGACTTTGTATGGCTGCATGTAATTGCCTAGTCCAATGGACTATGTTGTCTATGAGTTTCCATTGGATTGATAGGCCAGGGACTGTCTTTTGCTTTTGTTTGGCCATGTTGTGTGCGCAGTCACTAGGATTATGTGAATTTATGTTGAGTCAGTTTCGCTTTTCTCTGTGTTGGTGTAGTGGTAGGCTCTTTGCTTGGGCTGAGAGAGGTTGTGGGTTTGACTCTGAGACAAGGCCCATGGACTTTGTATGGCTGCATGTAATTGCCTAGTCCAATTGATTGCGTTGCCTATGAGTTTCCATTGGATTGATAGGCCAGGTACCGTCTTTTGCTTTTGTTTGGCCATGTTGTGTGCGCAGTCACTAGGATTATGTGAATTAATGTAGAATCTGTTTTCCACTTCTCTGTGTTGGTGTATTGGTAGGCTCTTTGCTTGGGCTACGAGAGGTTGTGGGTTTGACTCTGGGGCAAGGCCCATGGGCTTTGTATGGCTGCATGCAATTGCCTAGTCCAATGTACTGTGTTACCTATGAGTTTACATTGGATTGATAGGCCAGGTAATGTCTTTTGCTTTTGTTTGGCCATGTTGTGTGCGCAGTCACTAGGATTATGTGAATTAATGTAGAGTCAGTTTCCAACTTCTCTGTGTTGGTTTAGTGGTAGGCTCTTTGCTTGTTCTCCAAGAGGATGTGGGTTCGACTCTGAGGCAAGGCCCATGAACTTTGTATGGCTGCATGTATTTGACTAGTCTAATGGACTGTGTTGCCTATGAGTTTCCATTGGATTGATAGGCCAGGTATTGTCTTTTGTTTGGCCATGTTGTGTGCGCAGTCGGTAGGATTATGTGAATTAATGTAGAATCAGTTTCCCACTTCTCTGTGTTGGTGTAGTGGTAGGCTCTTTGCTTGGGCTGCGAGAAGTTGTGGGTTTGACTTTTAGGCAAAGCCCATGGACTTTGTATGGCTGCATGTAATTGCCTAGTCCAATGGACTGTGTTGCCAATGAGTTTCCATTGAATTGATAGGCCAGGTATTGTCTTTTGTTTAGCCATGTTGTGTGCGCAGTCGGTAGGATTATGTGAATTAATGTAGAAACAGTTTCCCACTTCTCTGTGTTGGTGTAGTGGTAGGCTCTTTGCTTGGCTGCGAGAGGTTGAGGGTTTGACTCTGAGGCAAGGCCCATGGACTTTGTATGTCTCCATGTAATTTTCTAGTCCAATGGACTGTGTTGCCTATGAGTTTCCATTGGATTGATAAGCCAGGTACTGACTTTTGCTTTTGTTTGGCCATGTTGTGTGCGCAGTCGGTAGGATTATGTGAATTAATGTAGTACCAGTTTCTCACTTTTCTGTGTTGGTGTAGTAGTAGGCTCTTTGCTTGGCTGCGCGAGGTTGTGGGTTTGACTCTGAGGCAAGGCCCATGGACTTTGTATGTCTCCATGTAATTGTCTAGTCCAATGGACTGTGTTGCCTGAGTTTCCATTGGATTGATAGGCCAGGTATTGACTTTTGCTTTCGTTTGGCCATGTTGTGTGCGCAGTCACTAGGATTATGTGAATTAATGTAGAGTCAGTTTCACATTTCTCTGTGTTGGTGTAGTGGTAGGATCTTTGCTTGGGCTGCGAGAAGTTGTGGGTTTGACTCTGAGGCAAGGCCCATGGACTTTTTATGGCTGCATGTAATTGCCTAGTCCAATGGACTGTGTTGCCTATGAGTTTCCATTGGATTGATAGGCCAGGTATGGACTTTTGCTTTCGTTTGGCCATGTTGTGTGCGCAGTCACTAGGATTATGTGAATTAATGTAGAGGCAGGTTCACATTTCTCTGTGTTGGTGTAGTGGTAGGCTCTTTGCTTGAGCTGCGAGAGGTTGTGAGTTCGACTTTGAGGCAAGGCCCATGGACTTTGTATGGCTGCATGTTATTGCCTAGTCCAATGGACTGTGTTGCCTATGAGTTTCCATTGGATTGATAAGCCAGGTACTGTCTTTTGCTTTTGTTTAGCCATGTTGTGTGCGCAGTCGGTAGGATTATGTGAATTAATGTAGAATCAGTTTCCCACTTCTCTGTATTGGTGTAGTGGTAGGCTCTTTGCTTAGCTGCGAGAGGTTGTGGGTTTGACTCTGAAGCAAGGCCCATGGACTTTGTATGTCTCCATGTAATTGTCTAGTCCAATGGACTGTGTTGCCTATGAGTTTCCATTGGATTGATAGGCCTGGTACTGTCTTTTGCTTTTGTTTGGCCATGTTGTGTGCGCAGTCACTAGGATTATGTGAATTAATGTGGAGTCAGTTTCCAACTTCTCTGTGTTGGTTTAGTGGTAGGCTCTTTGCTTGTTCTCCAAGAGGTTGTGGGTTCGACTCTGAGGCAAGGCCCATGAACTTTGTATGGCTGCATGTATTTGCCTAGTCTAATGGACTGTGTTGCCTATGAGTTTCCATTGGATTGATAGGCCAGATAATGTCTTTTGCATTTGTTTCGCAATGTTGTGTGCACAGTCACTAGGATTATGTGAACTAATGTAAACTCAGTTTCCATCTTGTCTGTGTTGGTGTAGTGGTAGGCTCTTTGCTTGGGCTGCGACAAATTGTGGGTTTGACTCAGAGGCAAAGCCCATGGACTTTGTATGGCTGCATGTAATTGTTTAGTCCAATGGACTGTGTTGCCTATGAGTTTCCATTGGCTTGATAGGCCAGGTAATGTCTTTTGCTTTTGTTTGGCCATGTTGTGTGCGCAGTCTCTAGGAATATGTGAATTAATGTAGACGCACCTTCCTACTTTTTTGTGTTGGTGTAGTTGTAAGCTCTTTGCTTGTTCTGCCAGAGGTTGTGGGTTTGACTCTGAGGCAAGGCCCATGGACTTTGTATGGCTGCATGTAATTGCCTAGTCCAATGGACTATGTTGTATATGAGTTTCCATTGGATTGATAGGCCAGGGACTGTCTTTTGCTTTTGTTTGGCCATGTTGTGTGTGCAGTCACTAGGATTATGTGAATTTATGTTGAGTCAGTTTCGCTCTTCTCTGTGTTGGTTTAGTGGTAGGCTCTTTGCTTGGGCTACAAGAGGTTGTGGGTTCGACTCTGAGGCAAGGCCCATGGACTTTGTATGGCTGCATGTAATTGCCTAGTCCAATTGATTGCTTTGCCTATGAGTTTCTATTGGATTGATAGGCCAGGTACTGTCTTTTGCTTTTGTTTGGCCATGTTGTGTGCGCAGTCACTAGGATTATGTGAATTAATGTAGAATCAGTTTTTCACTTCTCTGTGTTGGTGTATTGGTAGGCTCTTTGCTTGGGCTACGAGAGGTTGTGGGTTCGACTCTGGGGCAAGGCCCATGGGCTTTGTATGGCTGCATTTAATTGCCTAGTCTAATGTACTGTGTTACCTATGAGTTTCCATTGGATTGATAGGCCAGGTACTGTCTTTTGCTTTTGTTTGGCCATGTTGTGTGCGCAGTCACTAGGATTATGTGAATTAATGTAGAGTCGGTTTCCAACTTCTCTGTGTTGGTTTAGTGGTAGGCTCTTTGCTTGTTCTCCAAGAAGTTGTGGGTTCGACTCTGAGGCAAGGCACATGAACTTTGTATGGCTGCATGTATTTGCCCAGTCTAATGGACTGTGTTGCCTATGAGTTTCCATTGGATTGATAGGCCAGGTATTGTCTTTTGTTTGGCCATGTTGTGTGCGCAGTCGGTAGGATTATGTGAATTAATGTAGAATCAGTTTCCCACTTATCTGTGTTGGTGTAGTGGTAGGCTCTTTGCTTGGCTGCGAGAGGTTGTGGGTTTGACTTTGAGGCAAGGCCCATGGACTTTGTATGTCTCCATGTAATTGTCTAGTTCAATGGACTGTGTTGCCTATGAGTTTCCATTGGCTTGATAGGCCAGGTAATGTCTTTTGCTTTTGTTTGGCCATGTTGTGTGCACATTCACTAGGATTATGTGAATTAATGTAGACGCAACTTCCTACTTCTTTGTGTTGGTGTAGTTGTAGGCTCTTTGCTTGTTCTGCCAGAGGTAGTGGGTTTGACTCTGAGGCAAGGCCCATGGACTTTGTATGGCTGCATGTAATTGCCAAGTCCAATGGACTGTGTTGCCTACGAGTTTCCATTGGATTGATAGGCCAGGTATTGTCTTTTGCTTTTGTTTGGCCATGTTGTGTGCGCAGTCACTAGGATTATGTGAATTAATGTAGAATCCGTTTCCCACTTCTCTGTGTTGGTGTAGTGGAAGCTGCTTTGCTTGGCTGCGAGAGGTTGTGGGTTTGACTCTGCGGCATGGCCCATGGACTTTGTATGGCTGCATGTAATCGCCTAGTTCAATGGACTGTGTTGCCTATGAGTTTCCATTGGCCTGATAGGCCAGGTAATGTCTTTTGCTTTTGTTTGGCCATGTTGTGTGCGCATTCACTAGGATTATGTGAATTAATGTAGACGAAGCTTCCTACTTCTTTGTGTTGGTGTAGTTGTAGGCTCTTTGCTTGTTCTGCCAGAGGTTGTGGGTTTGACTCTGAGGCAAGGCCCATGGACTTTGTGAGGCTGCATGTAATTGCCTATTCCAATGGGCTATGTTGTCTATGAGTTTCCATTGGATTGATAGGCAAGGGACTGTCTTTAGCTTTTGTTTGGCCATGTTGTGTGCGCAGTCACTAGGATTATGTGAATTTATGTTGAGTCAGTTTCGCACTTCTCTGTGTTGGTGTAGTGGTGGGCTCTTTGCTTGGGCTGTAAGAGGTTGTGGGTTTGACTCTGAGGCAAGGCCCATGGACTTTGTATGGCTGCATGTAATTGCCTAGTCCAATGGATTGATAGGCCAGGTACTGTCTTTTGTTTTCGTTTGGCCATGTTTTGTGCGCAGTCACTAGGATTATGTGAGTTAATGTAGAGACAGTTTCACACTTCTCTGTGTTGCTGAAGTGGTAGGCTTTTTTGTTGGGCTGCGAGAGGTTGTGAGTTCGACTCTGAGGCAAGGCCCATGGACTTTGTATGGCTGCATGTAATTGCATAGTCCAATGGACTGCGTTACCTATGAGTTTCCATTGGATTGATAGGCCAGGTGCTTTCTTTTGCTTTTGTTTGGCCATGTTGTGTGCGCAGTCACTAGGAATATGTGAATTAATGTAGAGTCAGTTTCACATTTCTCTTTGTTGGTGTAGTGGTAGGCTCTTTGCTTGGGCTTTGAGAGGTTGTGGGTTTGACTCTGAGGCAAGGCCCATGGACTTTTTATGGCTGCATGTAATTGCCTAGTCCAATGGACTTTGTTGCCTATGAGTTTCCATTGGATTGATAGGCCAGGTATTGACTTTTGCTTTCGTTTGGCCATGTTGTGTGCGCAGTCACTAGGATTATGTGAATTAATGTAGAGTCAGTTTCACATTTCTCTGTGTTGGTGTAGTGGTAGGCTCTTTGCTTGGGCTGCGAGAGGTTGTGGGTTTGACTCTGAGGCAAGGCCCATGGACTTTTTATGGCTGCATGTAATTGCCTAGTCCAATGGACTGTGTTGCCTATGAGTTTCCATTGGATTGATAGGCCAGGTACTGTATTTTGTTTTCGTTTGGCCATGTTGTGTGCGCACTCACTAGGATTATGTGAATTAATGTAGAGGCAGGTTCACATTTCTCTGTGTTGGTGTAGTGGTAGGCTCTTTGCTTGAGCTGCGAGAGGTTGTGGGTTTGACTCTGAGGCAAGGCCCATGGACTTTTTATGGCTGCATGTTATTGCCTAGTCCAATGGACTGTGTTGCCTATGAGTTTCCATTGGATTGATAAGCCAGGTACTGTCTTTTGCTTTTGTTTAGCCATGTTGTGTGCGCAGTCGGTAGGATTATGTGAATTAATGTAGAATCAGTTTCCAACTTCTCTGTGTTGGTTTAGTGGTAGGCTCTTTGCTTGTTCTCCAAGAGGTTGTGGGTTCGACTCTGAGGCAAGGCCCATGAACTTTGTATGGCTGCATGTATTTGCCTAGTCTAATGGACTGTGTTGCCTATGAGTTTCCATTGGATTGATAGGCCAGATAATGTCTTTTGCATTTGTTTCGCCATGTTGTGTGCACAGTCACTAGGATTATGTGAACTAATGTAAACTCAGTTTCCAACTTGTCTGTGTTGTTGTAGTGGTAGGCTCTTTGCTTGGGATGCGAGAAATTGTGGGTTTGACTCTGAGGCAAAGCCCATGGACTTTGTATGGCTGCATGTAATTGTTTAGTCCAATGGACTGTGTTGCCTATGAGTTTCCATTGGCTTGATAGGCCAGGTAATGTCTTTTGCTTTTGTTTGGCCATGTTGTGTGCGCAGTCGCTAGGAATATGTAAATTAATGTAGACGCAGCTTCCTACTTTTTTGTGTTGGTGTAGTTGTAAGCTCTTTGCTTGTTCTGCCAGAGGTTGTGGGTTTGACTCTGAGGCAAGGCCCATGGACTTTGTATGGCTGCATGTAATTGCCTAGTCCAATGGACTATGTTGTATATGAGTTTCCATTGGATTGATAGGCCAGGGACTGTCTTTTGCTTTTGTTTGGCCATGTTGTGTGCACAGTCACTAGGATTATGTGAACTAATGTAAACTCTGTACCAACTTCTCTGTGTTGGTGTAGTGGTAGGCTCTTTGCTTGGGCTACAAGAGGTTGTGGGTTCGACTCTGAGGCAAGGCCCATGGACTTTGTATGGCTGCATGTAATTGCCTAGTCCAATTGATTGCTTTGCCTATGAGTTTCTATTGGATTTATAGGCCAGGTAATGTCTTTTGCTTTTGTTTGGCCATGTTGTGTGCGCAGTCACTAGGATTATGTGA
The DNA here is from genome assembly GCF_048569485.1 of Anomaloglossus baeobatrachus. Lineage (NCBI taxonomy): Eukaryota > Metazoa > Chordata > Amphibia > Anura > Aromobatidae > Anomaloglossus > Anomaloglossus baeobatrachus. Next base: position 511,649 of record NW_027441926.1, on the reverse strand, counting down.
ATTAATGTAGAATCAGTTTTCCACTTCTCTGTGTTGGTGTATTTGTAGGCTCTTTGCTTGGGCTACAAGAGGTTGTGGGTTCGACTCTGGGGCAAGGCCCAGGGGCTTTGTATGGCTGCATGTATTTGCCTAGTCTAATGGACTGTGTTGCCTATGAGTTTCCATTGGATTGATAGGCCAGGTATTTTCTTTTGTTTGGCCATGTTGTGTGCGCAGTCGGTAGGATTATGTGAATTAATGTAGAATCAGTTTCCCACTTCTCTGTGTTGGTGTAGTGGTAGGCTCTTTGCTTGGCTGCGAGAGGTTGTGGGTTTGACTCTGAGGCAAGGCCCATGGACTTTGTATGTCTCCATGTAATTGTCTAGTCCAATGGACTGTGTTGCCTATGAGTTTCTATTGGATTTATAGGCCAGGTACTGTCTTTTGCTTTTGTTTGGCCATGTTGTGTGCGCAGTCACTAGGATTATGTGAATTAATGTAGAGTCAGGTTCACATTTCTCTGTGTTGGTGTAGTTGTAGGCTCTTTGCTAGAGCTGCGAGAGGTTGTGAGTTCAACTTTGAGGCAAGGCCCATGGACTTTGTATGGCTGCATGTTATTGCCTAGTCCAATGGACTATGTTACCTATGAGTTTCAAATGGAATGATAGGCCAGGTACTGTCTTTTGCTTTTGTTTGGCCATGTTGTGTGCGCAGTCACTAGGATTATGTGAATTAATGTAGAGTCAGTTTCACACTTCTCTGTGTTGATGTAGTGGTAGGCTTTTTTCTTGGGCTGCGAGAGGTTGTGAGTTCGACTCTGAGGCAAGGCCCATGGACTTTGTATGGCTGCATGTAATTGCCTAGTCCAATGGACTATGTTGTCTATGAGTTTCCATTGGATTGATAGGCCAGGGACTGTCTATTGCTTTTGTTTGGCCATGTTGTGTGCGCAGTCACTAGGATTATGTGAATTTATGTTGAGTCAATTTCGCACTTCTCTGTGTTGGTGTAGTGGTAGGCTCTTTGCTTGGGCTTTGAGAGGTAGTGGTTTTGACTCTGAGGCAAGGCCCATGGACTTTGTATGGCTGCATGTTATTGCCTAGTCCAAAGGATTGCGTTGCCTATGAGTTTCCATTGGATTAATAGGCCAGGTACTGTCTTTTGCTTTTGTTTGGCCATGTTGTGTGCGCAGTCACTAGGATTATGTGAATTAATGTAGAGTCATTCACCTAATTCTCTGTGTTGGTGTAGTGGTAGTCTCTTTGCTTAAGCTGCGAGAGGTTGTGGGTTCGACTCTGAGGCAAGGCCCATGGAGTTTTATGGCTGCATGTAATCGTCTAGTTCAATTGACTGTGTTGCCTATGAGTTCCCATCGGATTTATAGGCCAGGTACTGTCTTTTGCTTTTGTTTGGCCATGTTGTGTGCGCAGTCACTAGGATTATGTGAACTAATGTAAACTCAGATTCCAACTTCTCTGTGTTGGTGTAGTGGTAGGCTCTTTGCTTGGGCTGCGAGAAATTGTGGGTTCGACTCTGAGGCAAGGCCCATGGAGTTTGTATGGCTGCATGTAATCGCCTAGTTCAATTGACTGTGTTGCCTATGAGTTTCCATTAGCTTGATAGGCTAGGTAATGTCTTCTGCTTTTGTTTGGCCATGTTGTGTGCGCAGTCACTAGGATTATGTGAATTAATGTAGACGCAGCTTCCTACTTCTTTGTGTTTTTGTAGTTGTAGGCTCTTTGCTTGTTCTGCCAGAGGTTGTGGGTTTGACTCTGAGGCAAGGCCCATGGACTTTGTATGGCTGCATGTAATTGCCTAGTCCAATGGACTATGTTGCCTATGAGTTTCCATTGGATTGATAGGCCAGGTACTGCCTTTTGCTTTTGTTTGACAGTGTTGTGTGCGCAGTCACTAGGGTTATGGGAATTAATGTAGAGTCAGTTTCCCACTTCTCTGTGTTGGTGTAGTGGTAGGCTCTTTGCTTGGGCTGCGAGAGGTTGTGGGTTCGACTCTAATGCAAGGCTCATGGACTTTGAATGGCTGCATGTAATTGCTTAGTCCAATGGACTGTGTTGCCTATGAGTTTCTATTGGATTGATAGGCCAGTTACTGTCTTTTGTTTTCGTTTGGCCATGTTGTGTGCGCAGTCACTAGGATTATGTGAAATAATGTAGAGTCAGGTTTACATTTCTCTGTGTTGGTGTAGTGGTAGGCTCTTTGCTTGAGCTGCGAGAGGTTGTGAGTTCGACTTTGAGGCAAGGCCCATGGACTTTGTATGGCTGCATGTAATTGCCTAGTCCAATTGATTGCTTTGCCTATGAGTTTCTATTGGATTGATAGGCCAGGTACTGTCTTTTTCTTTTGTTTGGCAATGTTGTGTGCGCAGTCACTAGGATTATGTGAATTAATGTAGAGTCATTCACCTACTTCTCTGTGTTGGTGTAGTGGTAGTCTCTTTGCTTAAGCTGCAAGAGGTTGTGGGTTCGACTCTGAGGCAAGGCCCCTGGAGTTTGTATGGCTGCATGTAATTGCCTATTTCAATTAACTGTTTTGCCTATGAGTTCCCATTGGATTGATAGGCCAGGTACTGTCTTTTGCTTTTGTTTGGCCATGTTGTGTGCGCAGTCACTAGGATTATGTGAACTAATGTAAACTCAGTTTCCAACTTCTCTGTCTTGGTGTAGTGGTAGGCTCTTTGCTTGGGCTGCGAGAAATTGTGGGTTTGACTCTGAGGCAAAGCCCATGGACTTTATATGGCTGCATGTAATTGCCTAGTCCAATGGACTGTGTTGCCTATGAGTTTCCATTGGATTGATTGGCCAGGTATTATCTTTTGTTTGGTTATGTTGTGTGCGCAGTCGGTAGGATTATGTGAATTAATGTAGAATCAGTTTCCCAGTTCTCTGTGTTGCTGTAGTGGAAGGCTCTTTGCTTAGCTGCAAGAGGTTGTGGGTTTGACTCTGAGGCAAGGCCCATGGAGTTTGTATGGCTGCATGTAATTGCCTAGTTCAATTAACTGTGTTGCCTATGAGTTCCCATTGGATTGATAGGCCAGGTACTGTCTTTTGCTTTTGTTTGGCCATGTTGTGTGCGCAGTCACTAGGATTATGTGAATTAATGTAGACGCAGCTTCCTACTTCTTTGTGTTGGTGAAGTTGTAGGCTCTTTGCTTGTTCTGCCAGAGATTGTGGGTATGACTCTGAGGCAAGGCCCATGGACTTTGTATGGCTGCATGTAATTGCGTAGTCCATTGGACTATGTTGTCTATGAGTTTCCATTGGATTGATAGGCCAGGGACTGTCTTTTGTTTTTGTTTGGTCATGTTGTGTGCGCAGTCACTAGGATTATGTGAATTAATGTAGAGTCATTCTCTTCTCTGTGTTGGTGTAGTGGTAGGCTCTTTCCTTGGGTTACAGGAAGTTGTGGGTTTGACTTTGAGGCAAAGCCCATGGACTTTGTATGGTTGAATGTAATTGCCTAGTCCAATGGACTGTGTTGCCTATGAGTTTTCATTGAATGAATAGGCCAGGTATTGTCTTTTGTTTGGCCATGTTGTGTGCGCAGTCGGTAGGATTATGTGAATTAATGTAGAATCAGTTTCCCACTTCTCTGTGTTAGTGTAGTGGTAGGCTTTTTGCTTGGCTGCGAGAAGTTGTGGGTTTGACTCTGAGGCAAGGCCCATGGACTTTGTATGTCTCCATGTAATTGTCTAGTCCAATGGACTGTGTTGCCTATGAGTTTCCATTGGATTGATAGGCCAGGTACTGTCTTTTGCTTTTGTTTGGCCATGTTGTGTGCGCAGTCACTAGGATTATGTGAATTAATGTAGAAATGGTTTTCCACTTCTCCGTGTTGGTGTATTGGTAGGCTCTTTGCCTTGGCTATGAGAGGTTGTGGGTTTGACTCTGGGGCAAGGTCCATGGGCTTTGTATGGCTGCATGTAATTGCCTAGTCCAATGTACTGTGTTACCTATGAGTTTCCGTTGGATTGATAGGCCACGTACTGTCTTTTGCTTTTGTTTGGCCATGTTGTGTGCGCAGTCACTAGGATTATGTTAATTAATGTAGAGTCGGTTTCCAACTTCTCTGAGTTGGTTTAGTGGTAGGCTCTTTGCTTGTTCTCCAAGAGGTTGTGGGTTCGACTCTGAGGCAATGCCCATGAACTTTACATGGCTGCATGTAAGTGCCTAGTCTAATGGACTGTGTTGCCTATGAGTTTCCATTGGATTGATAGGCCAGATAATGTCTTTTGCATTTGTTTGGCCATGTTGTGTGCGTAGTCACTAGGATTATGTGAATTAATGTAGAGTCATTCACCTACTTCTCTGTGTTGGTGTAGTGGTAGGCTCTTTGCCCTGGCTACGAGAGTTTTTGGGTTCGACTCTGGGGCAAGACCCATGGGCTTTGTATGGCTGCATGTAATTGCCTAGTCCAATGTACTGTGTTACCTATGAGTTTCTATTGGATTGATAGGCTAGGTACTGTCTTTTGCTTTTGTTTGGCCATGTTGTGTGCGCAGTCACTAGGATTATGTTAATTAATGTAGAGTCGGTTTCCAACTTCACTGAGTTGGTTTAGTGGTAGGCTCTTTGCTTGTTCTCCAAGAGGTTGTGGGTTCGACTCTGAGGCAAGGCCCATGAACTTTGTTTGGCTGCATGTAATTGCCTAGTCTAATGGACTGTGTTGCCTATGAGTTTCCATTTGATTGAATGGCCAGGTACTGTCTTTTGTTTTCGTTTGGCCATGTTGTGTGCGCAGTCACTAGGATTATGTGAATTAATGCTATTGGATTTTTCAAGTCAGTATTCACACAGCAGTTTCTGCTATTTCATGTATTCCCCTTACATAGTCACTGGTGTGCATACCTTATCTCCCCATAGTGATGTTTTTTTAGGTTTTTGCACCCAGTTCGGACTTAGAATGGTGTTCCAAACGTTATTCCTATTTGTTAGTATTTTTTCGTTTGTGAACCCTCCCCAACCACACCTATTGCCAATCCATATCATACGCATAAATAGCCTGGGTCTCAGCTTCCCATACACGGTAGGTTTTTTAACTGCATGAGAGGACACACACAAGCTAGGGACCCCAACGTAGAGAAATACTTTGGCGTAGTGTTGGGGCTCTATTGCATTGATCAATTCAGTAGCTAAATTTCTCTTGATTCATATGTTCATGGCAGTAATGCAGATTCCATTTTTCACATATTCACTCTTGCATATAGCTATTGAATTTTTCAAGTCAGTATTCACACAGCAGTTTCTGCTATTTCATGTATTCCCCTTACATAGTCACTGGTGTGCATACCTTATCTCCCCATAGTGCCTGGGATCTGACCCAGACACTAGCAGTTTTGCACTCCTACCCAAAACTGGGCTGTTCCCTGAACTCACTACCTCCACGGTTCAACTCTTAACTGAACTTCAACTAACTAACTGGTTTTCCCACCTCCAGGCCTGTGAACTCCTTGGTGGGTGGGGCCAACCGCCTGGCACCGCCCCACCTGGTGTGGACATCAGCCCCTGGAGGGAGGCAACAACGGTTTTGTGTCTGACTAGTGTAACTATCCGGGAAAGGGGGTGTGTGTGTGTGTTATGTCTGTGACTAACTGGCTAGTCCAGGGCGTCACACTTGCACCCCCTTCTTGTGATGTGAAGGTGTGTAGTCAGTGCCTACGTGTAATTCCTGACACCACTCCTCTGGCTGACTTGGTGAGCTGTCACTGACTGGGTGGGGTGCAGTAATGGTGGATGCTGCTGCTGCTTGGATAGCATGTGTATCTACTGTGAACAGCTTATCAATGGTGGCAAATCGGGGCAGCTTAACCTCTTGCTCTCCGCAGTTCAACACTCTCACGCGCACTCTTCCCTTCCGTATTAATGAATAAAACTGTGATATAAATAGTATATAGATACCCCACAAATGCAGATAAAGGTAGGTTATGGGAAAAGGGAGAAGAGGGAAACAGGAAAATAGTGTAATAAAGTATACCTTCCAGGGGGGAGAGGAAATGGCAGCACAGCCAGTGGAGGTGAAGCAAGGGGAAGCCTGCAACTAAATTGTTGAGAGCATTATCACATGGTGACTGAGCCTGATTGTAACGGGAGCATAGAGGTGCCGATCCTGTCTTACCTGCGTTGGTGTAGAAGTGGGTTTCCAGTGGTGGAGTCAGCTGTGTGCAGTGGTGGCTGTGGGTTCTTTTATGTGCGACCGTAGTAATAGCTGCGCCCACTTCCTGTATGGGAGTGGAATGCAGTGAGGCTAATGGAACGCACGTCCACGTGCCGCGCCCCTGAAGGTAATACCGATCATTGAATACAAAAAAATTTCTCATACTACTGTATGGGGGTCCCTATATTTAATATGATATCCAAGCCACAGCATCCACCGTTACTTCACCACACCCATTCAGTGACAGCTCACCAAGTCAACCAGAGGAGTGGTGTAAGGAATTACACGTAGGCACTGACTCCACACCTTCACATCACAAGAAGCGGGTCCACAGGGTAGTGCAAGAATACGAGCAAGTCTTCAGCAAACATCCGCTAGACTTTGGGAGAATAAAAGGGGTCCATATTCATGGTTTAAGAACTTGGGTTCTAACGTGCCCAGAGTATGCTCCACTCTATGCTCCCTTTACAATCAGGCTCAGTCACCATGTGATAACGCTCTCAACTCTTTAGTTGCAGGCTTCCTTTTGCTTCACCTCCACTGGCTGTGCTGCCATTTCCTCTCACCCCCAGAAGGTATACTTTATTACACTATTTTCCTCTTTCCCTGTTCCCCCTTTTCCCATAACCTACCTTTATTTACAATTGTGGGGTATCTATATGATATTTACATCATAGTTTTATTCATTAGTGCGGAAGGGAAGAGTGCCCGTGAGAGTGTTAAACTGCGGAGAGCAGGAGGTTAAGCTGCCCCGACTTGCCACCATTGATAAGCTGTTCACAGTAGATACACATGCTATCCAAGTAGCAGCATCCACTATTACTGCACCCCACCCAGTCAGTGACTGCTCACCAAGTCAGCCAGAGGAGTGGTGTAAGGAATTACACGTAGGCACTGACTCCACACCTTCACATCACAAGAAGCGGGTCCACAGGGTAGTGCAAGAATACGAGCGAGCAAGTCTTCAGCAAACATCCGCTAGATTTTGGGGGAATAAAAGGGGTCCAACACTACATCCCCACAGGTGCACACCCACCCATCAAAGAGAGCTATAAGCCAATACCACCTTCACATTACCAGTGTACCAAGGACATGTTGAGCAACATGAAGGCGGCTGGGGTTATCCGTGACAGTTGTAGCCTTTGGGCAGCTCCGTTGGTCCTGTTAAAGAAGAAGGACAGCACCACTCCCCCGTATTGAGGAATCGCTAGCTGCATTGAGAACTGCAAATTATTTTTCTACCCTTGATCTCACTAGTCACTATTGGCTAGTGTCCGTTGCTGAGGCAGACCGGGGGAAGACCGCCTTTGCCACCCCTATGGCGCTGGAGGTCGGCAGACTGTTGTTCAAAAGCAGTGTCTGACGAACAAATTTGCTTCATCCTGAGGAACTGGCCAGTCGGTACGGCCCGGATGGTGGAGGGGGTATGAGCAGAAGAAGCATGCAGCAGTGCGTTGACTGATGTTTCCTTCCTATGGACGTCGGTCTGAACAATTCGCTCAGAACCGAATGAAATTTTAATATCCAGGAAGTCAACGCAACTGCTGCTATGCTTATGCGTCAATCTGATGTTAAAGGTGTTGTTATTAAGTTCCTCCATAAATGTCTCGAGCTGCTCCACAGTGCCCTGCCAAAAAATCAAAATATCATCAATATACCTTAGCCAGCACTGCACATGGGCGCCAGCCCCTGCACCTCCGTCACCAAAAACCAACCAATCCCAGTACCTCTGCCTTCTATCTAGGTGCCTTGAGTTATGTCCTGTAAACTGTCACAGCGACCCAGACACACATGTGTAGTAGGGGAATATCCCTGCTGAGATGCCAGTGCTAGAGCACTCGTTTGCTGTGGAGTTGAACGCTATGTGAGCAGTTCTTACCTTCAATGAGCAGAAGTCTCTTTTTTCAGATTTCAATATCTCTGTGGGTATCTGGCAGAAATATGGAATACTCTTTACTGCTAAGACCCTGTACACCACTCCCACTAAAGGGGGCTTTACACGCTGCGACATCGCTAATGCGGAGTCGTTGGGGTCACGGAATTTGTGACGCACATCCGGCCGCATTAGCGATGTTGCTGCGTGTGACACCGATGAGCGATTTTGCATCGTTGCAAAAACGTGCAAAATCGCTCATCGGTGACATGGGTCTCCATTCTCGATTATCGTTACTGCAGCAGTAACGATGTAGTTCGTCGCTCCTGCGGCAGCACACATCACTCCGTGTGACACCGCAGAAACGAGGAACCTCTCCTTACCTGCCTCCCAGCCGCTATGAGGAAGGAAGGAGGTGGGCGGGATGTTCCGGCCACTCATCTCCGCCCCTCCGCTGCTATTGGGCGGTCGCTCAGTGACGTCGCTGTGACGCCGCACGGACCGCCCCCTTAGAAAGGAGGCGGTTCGCCGGTCACAGCGACGTCGCCGGTCAGGTAAGTATGTGTGACGGGTCTGGTCGGTGTTGTGCGGCATGGGCAGCGATTTACCCGTGTCGCGCAACAGATGGGGCGGGTACCCACACTAGCGATATCGGGACCGATATCGCAGTGTGTAAAGTAGCCTTTAGTCACATGACCAAGACTGTATCTGTGTCCCTACAACACACTTGAGACAAATGTGTGTGTGAGCCTGCATTGTGGGGTATATATAATATATTATAGAGCTGGGAAGGATCATTCTAAGCAGTGAGCTGTTCCAGTATTTGTAGGAAAATACCCAGTAGAAGCATCAAACACAGCACCAATACCTCCCATCAGTATCCCACCACAGTGCCATGTAACCCATGCCCTACACTCCCATCTACACCAATACTATACAGGCACAAACTAGTATATCTGACTAAAAGCCCCCAAAATATGAAGAACGGCCTATAGTTGAGTGTGGATATAAAATCTATGTGAGCAGAGCTAGAATAGAAATCACTGATCGCATTGAAGTCATTCTGACCATAAATCACCATGATATCAAGGTGAGGAGTTGTGTGTTACTGCTGGGAGGAAAGGGTTAACAGTGGAATATTAAGGTGCATTTCTGTGTGCAGTGTTACTAGTCAATGTAACAATTCAATATGAGCTGCTCTTGGTGCCGGGGGAGGGAGATGCTCTCCTGAGCAAGATAGATGGGGAATGAACATGATATCTATATAGTGTAAGGCAGGGGGTCTCAAACTCGGCTGGGTGTATGGGCCGCACAGAGGAAAAAAATAATTTGGGGGGCTGCATTCTTTGCAGGACAAAGTGACATTTTTATTGGTACCATATATATATATTTTTTTCACACACCTTTGGATGACTGATTTTCAACATTTTTCACTTGTTTATTATAACAAATGTGCACATTCTTTGGTTAAATCTAAAAAAAAAAAATTTGATGTTAAAAAAAAGTCATGCCTTATTTTGTTTTTTTTTACATTTTATCCCTTTCTTTTAACTAATAGTGTTACAATTATGACGCTAGCGTTTTGTGAAGGGAATGCTTTGCCTACTTCCGTGACTATGGCCTTCCGGAACTGCTGCATTTTGGCTGACCTCTCCGCCTCGGGAATAAGAGACATAAAGTTCTCCTTGTAGCGTGGGTCTAACAGTGTTACCAACCAGTAATGATTGTCGGCCAAGATGTTCTTAACGCGAGGGTCACGAGACAGGCAGCTTACCATAAAGTCATCCATGTGCGCCAGACTCTTAACAGCCATCACTTCAGTATCCAGACCAACACGATGACTGAACATGCTGTCCTCCTCCTTCTCCTCCTCCTCCTCCTCCTCCTCCTCCTCCTCATCATCTACCCTGTCCTCTGGCCAGCCACGCTGAACTGAGCATATGATTGGTATGCATGTCATATCCTCAATTTGGCCGGAGAGTTGCTCCATGTCTTCATCCTCCTCCTCATCATAGTCCTCCACTGCACGTTGTGATGAGACGAGGCTGGACTGTGTGTTATCACCCACACCCACTACTGTTTCTTGCTCCAACTCATCGTGTTCCGCCTGCAATGCATCATGTTTGGTTTTGAGCAGAGACCGTTTTAGAAGGCAGAGAAGCGGTATGGTGACGCTAATAATGGCGTCATCGCCGCTCACCATCTTGGTGGAGTCCTCAAAGTTTTGGAGGATGGTACATAGGTCGGACATCCATCTCCACTCCTCAGGTGTTATGTGTGGAGTTTGACCCATTTCCCGACGGCTTAGGTGATGCAGGTACTCAACAACTGCCCTCTTCTGCTCACATATCCTGATCAACATGTGCAGAGTTGAATTCCAACGCGTGGGGACATCACACACCAGTCTGTGAGCCGGAAGATGCAAACGACGCTGAAAGCCGGCAAGGCCGGCTGAAGCAGTAGGTGACTTTCGAAAATGTGCAGACAGGCAGCGAACTTTTACCAGCAGATCAGACAGCTCTGGGTATGACTTTAGAAACCGCTGAACCACGAGGTTGAGCACATGGGCCATGCATGGAACATGTGTCAGCTGGCCTCGCCTCAAAGCCGCCACCAGGTTCCGGCCATTGTCACACACAACCTTTCCTGGCTTTAGGTTCAGAGGTGTGAGCCAGTGATCTGCATGCTGTTTTAGAGCTGTCCACACCTCTTCTGCATTGTGGGGTTTGTCACCTATGCAGATTAGCTGCAGCACAGTCTGTTGCCGCTTCGCCGAGGCAGTGCTGCAGTGCTTCCAGCTTGGGACTGGTGTGGAGGGTAAAGTGGATGAGGATGCGCAGGAGGAGGAGGAGGCTGAAGAGCATGACATTCCGGAGCTGTAGAGTGTGGGTGAAACCCTGACTGAGGTAGGGCCTGCAAACCTTGGTGTGGGAAGGACTTGTTCCGTTCCTCGCTCAAACTGGGTCCCAGCTGGGCTGGGCTGGGTCCCTACCCGGCTGGGTAGGGCGTTGTGGGGGGTTTGTCTATCTCCGTTTGAGGTGAGTTTGTTTAAGTTAGCCTTTCTTTGGCGTTTTTTAGAGCCCTGCGGGTTGGGGAGTTGGTATCGCCCAGTAAGGCGTTCCCCGGGGGCTTGGATTGGGGTGACATTATGTCAGTGGAAAACGGAGTTGAATTTTGGATTAGGAAATCGAAAACTGATCAGAGAGGTGTGGGTAGACTAGTCCGTTTGGGGATGGTTGTGGCATCTGATATGTGCCCGTTCAAGTGTCTCGGGAATTTTCAACAGATCCGTCCGAAGGTGGATGGCCCCTTATTATGTCACGAGGATGGGTCCTTTTTATCGAGATACCAATTTGTGAGTGTTTTTAGGGCATGTTTGAAGTCGTTGGGGTTAGATCCGAAGTCTTTCGGATTGGGGCAGCGACAGAGGCCTCTATATGCGGCCTACCGGAGGAGACAGTTAAGCAGATTGGTAGGTGGAAGTCGCAGCGCTTTAAGTCGTATGTACGTCCCCAGGTGGTTGTTGGCAATTGAGGGGAAAAGGGGGGGTATTAGGGTAGCAATGGGGGGGGTGAGAGTGTGTGTTTTTTGTCAATTTGGTTTGGTGAGGCAATAAAATGGTGTCGTCTGTACATTTTGTATTGCAGAAGCACCCCCTCTTCCTTCCCTGGTCTGGATCCTTGGCCACTCTTATGTGTATTGGGGAGCCCGACGAGCGGACGCGAGATGGAACGGGAGACAGCTAGGTTTTGAGAAGGAACTTAATAACAACACCTTTAACATCAGATTGACGCATAAGCATAGCAGCAGTTGCGTTGACTTCCTGGATATTAAAATTTCATTCGGTTCTGAGCGAATTGTTCAGACCGACGTCCATAGGAAGGAAACATCAGTCAACGCACTGCTGCATGCTTCTTCTGCTCATACCCCCTCCACCATCCGGGCCGTACCGACTGGCCAGTTCCTCAGGATGAAGCAAATTTGTTCGTCAGACACTGCTTTTGAACAACAGTCTGCCGACCTCCAGCGCCATAGGGGTGGCAAAGGCGGTCTTCCCCCGGTCTGCCTCAGCAACGGACACTAGCCAATAGTGACTAGTGAGATCAAGGGTAGAAAAATAATTTGCAGTTCTCAATGCAGCTAGCGATTCCTCAATACGGGGGAGTGGTGCTGTCCTTCTTCTTTAACAGGACCAACGGAGCTGCCCAAAGGCTACAACTGTCACGGATAACCCCAGCCGCCTTCATGTTGCTCAACATGTCCTTGGTACACTGGTAATGTGAAGGTGGTATTGGCTTATAGCTCTCTTTGATGGGTGGGTGTGCACCTGTGGGGATGTAGTGTTGGACCCCTTTTATTCCCCCAAAATCTAGCGGATGTTTGCTGAAGACTTGCTCGCTCGTATTCTTGCACTACCCTGTGGACCCGCTTCTTGTGATGTGAAGGTGTGGAGTCAGTGCCTACGTGTAATTCCTTACACCACTCCTCTGGCTGACTTGGTGAGCAGTCACTGACTGGGTGGGGTGCAGTAATAGTGGATGCTGCTACTTGGATAGCATGTGTATCTACTGTGAACAGCTTATCAATGGTGGCAAGTCGGGGCAGCTTAACCTCCTGCTCTCCGCAGTTTAACACTCTCACGGGCACTCTTCCCTTCCGCACTAATGAATAAAACTATGATGTAAATATCATATAGATACCCCACAATTGTAAATAAAGGTAGGTTATGGGAAAAGGGGGAACAGGGAAAGAGGAAAATAGTGTAATAAAGTATACCTTCTGGGGGTGAGAGGAAATGGCAGCACAGCCAGTGGAGGTGAAGCAAAAGGAAGCCTGCAACTAAAGAGTTGAGAGCGTTATCACATGGTGACTGAGCCTGATTGTAAAGGGAGCATAGAGTGGAGCATACTCTGGGCACGTTAGAACCCAAGTTCTTAAACCATGAATATGGACCCCTTTTATTCTCCCAAAGTCTAGCGGATGTTTGCTGAAGACTTGCTCGTATTCTTGCACTACCCTGTGGACCCGCTTCTTGTGATGTGAAGGTGTGGAGTCAGTGCCTACGTGTAATTCCTTACACCACTCCTCTGGTTGACTTGGTGAGCTGTCACTGAATGGGTGTGGTGAAGTAACGGTGGATGCTGTGGCTTGGATATCATATTAAATATAGGGACCCCCATACAGTAGTATGAGAAATTTTTTTGTATTCAATGATCGGTATTACCTTCAGGGGCGCGGCACGTGGACGTGCGTTCCATTAGCCTCACTGCATTCCACTCCCATACAGGAAGTGGGCGCAGCTATTACTACGGTCGCACATAAAAGAACCCACAGCCACCACTGCACACAGCTGACTCCACCACTGGAAACCCACTTCTACACCAACGCAGGTAAGACAGGATCGGCACCTCTATGCTCCCGTTACAATCAGGCTCAGTCACCATGTGATAATGCTCTCAACAATTTAGTTGCAGGCTTCCCCTTGCTTCACCTCCACTGGCTGTGCTGCCATTTCCTCTCCCCCCTGGAAGGTATACTTTATTACACTATTTTCCTGTTTCCCTCTTCTCCCTTTTCCCATAACCTACCTTTATCTGCATTTGTGGGGTATCTATATACTATTTATATCACAGTTTTATTCATTAATACGGAAGGGAAGAGTGCGCGTGAGAGTGTTGAACTGCGGAGAGCAAGAGGTTAAGCTGCCCCGATTTGCCACCATTGATAAGCTGTTCACAGTAGATACACATGCTATCCAAGCAGCAGCAGCATCCACCATTACTGCACCCCACCCAGTCAGTGACAGCTCACCAAGTCAGCCAGAGGAGTGGTGTCAGGAATTACACGTAGGCACTGACTACACACCTTCACATCACAAGAAGGGGGTGCAAGTGTGACGCCCTGGACTAGCCAGTTAGTCACAGACATAACACACACACACACCCCCTTTCCCGGATAGTTACACTAGTCAGACACAAAACCGTTGTTGCCTCCCTCCAGGGGCTGATGTCCACACCAGGTGGGGCGGTGCCAGGCGGTTGGCCCCACCCACCAAGGAGTTCACAGGCCTGGAGGTGGGAAAACCAGTTAGTTAGTTGAAGTTCAGTTAAGAGTTGAACCGTGGAGGTAGTGAGTTCAGGGAACAGCCCAGTTTTGGGTAGGAGTGCAAAACTGCTAGTGTCTGGGTCAGATCCCAGGCACTATGGGGAGATAAGGTATGCACACCAGTGACTATGTAAGGGGAATACATGAAATAGCAGAAACTGCTGTGTGAATACTGACTTGAAAAATTCAATAGCTATATGCAAGAGTGAATATGTGAAAAATGGAATCTGCATTACTGCCATGAACATATGAATCAAGAGAAATTTAGCTACTGAATTGATCAATGCAATAGAGCCCCAACACTACGCCAAAGTATTTCTCTACGTTGGGGTCCCTAGCTTGTGTGTGTCCTCTCATGCAGTTAAAAAACCTACCGTGTATGGGAAGCTGAGACCCAGGCTATTTATGCGTATGATATGGATTGGCAATAGGTGTGGTTGGGGAGGGTTCACAAACGAAAAAATACTAACAAATAGGAATAACGTTTGGAACACCATTCTAAGTCCGAACTGGGTGCAAAAACCTAAAAAAACATCACTATGGGGAGATAAGGTATGCACACCAGTGACTATGTAAGGGGAATACATGAAATAGCAGAAACTGCTGTGTGAATACTGACTTGAAAAATCCAATAGCATTAATTCACATAATCCTAGTGACTGCGCACACAACATGGCCAAACGAAAACAAAAGACAGTACCTGGCCATTCAATCAAATGGAAACTCATAGGCAACACAGTCCATTAGACTAGGCAATTACATGCAGCCAAACAAAGTTCATGGGCCTTGCCTCAGAGTCGAACCCACAACCTCTTGGAGAACAAGCAAAGAGCCTACCACTAAACCAACTCAGTGAAGTTGGAAACCGACTCTACATTAATTAACATAATCCTAGTGACTGCGCACACAACATGGCCAAACAAAAGCAAAAGACAGTACCTAGCCTATCAATCCAATAGAAACTCATAGGTAACACAGTACATTGGACCAGGCAATTACATGCAGCCATACAAAGCCCATGGGTCTTGCCCCAGAGTCGAACCCAAAAACTCTCGTAGCCAGGGCAAAGAGCCTACCACTACACCAACACAGAGAAGTAGGTGAATGACTCTACATTAATTCACATAATCCTAGTGACTACGCACACAACATGGCCAAACAAATGCAAAAGACATTATCTGGCCTATCAATCCAATGGAAACTCATAGGCAACACAGTCCATTAGACTAGGCACTTACATGCAGCCATGTAAAGTTCATGGGCATTGCCTCAGAGTCGAACCCACAACCTCTTGGAGAACAAGCAAAGAGCCTACCACTAAACCAACTCAGAGAAGTTGGAAACCGACTCTACATTAATTAACATAATCCTAGTGACTGCGCACACAACATGGCCAAACAAAAGCAAAAGACAGTACGTGGCCTATCAATCCAACGGAAACTCATAGGTAACACAGTACATTGGACTAGGCAATTACATGCAGCCATACAAAGCCCATGGACCTTGCCCCAGAGTCAAACCCACAACCTCTCATAGCCAAGGCAAAGAGCCTACCAATACACCAACACAGAGAAGTGGAAAACCATTTCTACATTAATTCACATAATCCTAGTGACTGCGCACACAACATGGCCAAACAAAAGCAAAAGACAGTACCTGGCCTATCAATCCAATGGAAACTCATAGGCAACACAGTCCATTGGACTAGACAATTACATGGAGACATACAAAGTCCATGGGCCTTGCCTCAGAGTCAAACCCACAACTTCTCGCAGCCAAGCAAAAAGCCTACCACTACACTAACACAGAGAAGTGGGAAACTGATTCTACATTAATTCACATAATCCTACCGACTGCGCACACAACATGGCCAAACAAAAGACAATACCTGGCCTATTCATTCAATGAAAACTCATAGGCAACACAGTCCATTGGACTAGGCAATTACATTCAACCATACAAAGTCCATGGGCTTTGCCTCAAAGTCAAACCCACAACTTCCTGTAACCCAAGGAAAGAGCCTACCACTACACCAACACAGAGAAGAGAATGACTCTACATTAATTCACATAATCCTAGTGACTGCGCACACAACATGACCAAACAAAAACAAAAGACAGTCCCTGGCCTATCAATCCAATGGAAACTCATAGACAACATAGTCCAATGGACTACGCAATTACATGCAGCCATACAAAGTCCATGGGCCTTGCCTCAGAGTCATACCCACAATCTCTGGCAGAACAAGCAAAGAGCCTACAACTTCACCAACACAAAGAAGTAGGAAGCTGCGTCTACATTAATTCACATAATCCTAGTGACTGCGCACACAACATGGCCAAACAAAAGCAAAAGACAGTACCTGGCCTATCAATCCAATGGGAACTCATAGGCAACACAGTTAATTGAACTAGGCAATTACATGCAGCCATACAAACTCCATGGGCCTTGCCTCAGAGTCAAACCCACAACCTCTTGCAGCTAAGCAAAGAGCCTTCCACTACAGCAACACAGAGAACTGGGAAACTGATTCTACATTAATTCACATAATCCTACCGACTGCGCACACAACATAACCAAACAAAAGATAATACCTGGCCAATCAATCCAATGGAAACTCATAGGCAACACAGTCCATTGGACTAGGCAATTACATGCAGCCATATAAAGTCCATGGGCTTTGCCTCAGAGTCAAACCCACAATTTCTCGCAGCCCAAGCAAAGAGCCTACCACTACACCAAGACAGAGAAGTTGGAAACTGAGTTTACATTAGTTCACATAATCCTAGTGACTGCGCACACAACATGGCCAAACAAAAGCAAAAGACAGTACCTGGCCTATCAATCCAATGGGAACTCATAGGCAAAACAGTTAATTGAAATAGGCAATTACATGCAGCCATACAAACTCCAGGGGCCTTGCCTCAGAGTCGAACCCACAACCTCTTGCAGCTTAAGCAAAGAGACTACCACTACACCAACACAGAGAAGTAGGTGAATGACTCTACATTAATTCACATAATCCTAGTGACTGCGCACACAACATTGCCAAACAAAAGAAAAAGACAGTACCTGGCCTATCAATCCAATAGAAACTCATAGGCAAAGCAATCAATTGGACTAGGCAATTACATGCAGCCATACAAAGTCCATGGGCCTTGCCTCAAAGTCGAACTCACAACCTCTCGCAGCTCAAGCAAAGAGCCTACCACTACACCAACACAGAGAAATGTAAACCTGACTCTACATTATTTCACATAATCCTAGTGACTGCGCACACAACATGGCCAAACGAAAACAAAAGACAGTAACTGGCCTATCAATCCAATAGAAACTCATAGGCAACACAGTCCATTGGACTAAGCAATTACATGCAGCCATTCAAAGTCCATGAGCCTTGCATTAGAGTCGAACCCACAACCTCTCGCAGCCCAAGCAAAGAGCCTACCACTACACCAACACAGAGAAGTGGGAAACTGACTCTACATTAATTCCCATAACCCTAGTGACTGCGCACACAACATTGTCAAACAAAAGCAAAAGGCAGTACCTGGCCTATCAATCCAATGGAAACTCATAGGCAACATAGTCCATTGGACTAGGCAATTACATGCAGCCATACAAAGTCCATGGGCCTTGCCTCAGAGTCAAACCCACAACCTCTGGCAGAACAAGCAAAGAGCCTACAACTACAAAAACACAAAGAAGTAGGAAGCTGCGTCTACATTAATTCACATAATCCTAGTGACTGCGCACACAACATGGCCAAACAAAAGCAGAAGACATTACCTAGCCTATCAAGCCAATGGAAACTCATAGGCAACACAGTCAATTGAACTAGGCGATTACATGCAGCCATACAAACTCCATGGGCCTTGCCTCAGAGTCGAACCCACAATTTCTCGCAGCCCAAGCAAAGAGCCTACCACTACACCAACACAGAGAAGTTGGAATCTGAGTTTACATTAGTTCACATAATCCTAGTGACTGCGCACACAACATGGCCAAACAAAAGCAAAAGACAGTACCTGGCCTATAAATCCGATGGGAACTCATAGGCAACACAGTCAATTGAACTAGACGATTACATGCAGCCATAAAACTCCATGGGCCTTGCCTCAGAGTCGAACCCACAACCTCTCGCAGCTTAAGCAAAGAGACTACCACTACACCAACACAGAGAATTAGGTGAATGACTCTACATTAATTCACATAATCCTAGTGACTGCGCACACAACATGGCCAAACAAAAGCAAAAGACAGTACCTGGCCTATTAATCCAATGGAAACTCATAGGCAACGCAATCCTTTGGACTAGGCAATAACATGCAGCCATACAAAGTCCATGGGCCTTGCCTCAGAGTCAAAACCACTACCTCTCAAAGCCCAAGCAAAGAGCCTACCACTACACCAACACAGAGAAGTGCGAAATTGACTCAACATAAATTCACATAATCCTAGTGACTGCGCACACAACATGGCCAAACAAAAGCAATAGACAGTCCCTGGCCTATCAATCCAATGGAAACTCATAGACAACATAGTCCATTGGACTAGGCAATTACATGCAGCCATACAAAGTCCATGGGCCTTGCCTCAGAGTCGAACTCACAACCTCTCGCAGCCCAAGAAAAAAGCCTACCACTACATCAACACAGAGAAGTGTGAAACTGACTCTACATTAATTCACATAATCCTAGTGACTGCGCACACAACATGGCCAAACAAAAGCAAAAGACAGTACCTGGCCTATCATTCCATTTGAAACTCATAGGTAACATAGTCCATTGGACTAGGCAATAACATGCAGCCATACAAAGTCCATGGGCCTTGCCTCAAAGTTGAACTCACAACCTCTCGCAGCTCTAGCAAAGAGCCTACAACTACACCAACACAGAGAAATGTGAACCTGACTCTACATTAATTCACATAATCCTAGTGACTGCGCACACAACATGGCCAAACAAAAGCAAAAGACAGTACCTGGCCTATAAATCCAATAGAAACTCATAGGCAACACAGTCCATTGGACTAGACAATTACATGGAGACATACAAAGTCCATGGGCCTTGCCTCAGAGTCAAACCCACAACCTCTCGCAGCCAAGCAAAGAGCCTACCACTACACCAACACAGAGAAGTGGGAAACTGATTCTACATTAATTCACATAATCCTACCGACTGCGCACACAACATGGCCAAACAAAAGAAAATACCTGGCCTATCAATCCAATGGAAACTCATAGGCAACACAGTCCATTAGACTAGGCAAATACATGCAGCCATACAAAGCCCCTGGGCCTTGCCCCAGAGTCGAACCCACAACCTCTTGTAGCCCAAGCAAAGAGCCTACAAATACACCAACACAGAGAAGTGGAAAACTGATTCTACATTAATTCACATAATCCTAGTGACTGCGCACACAACATGGCCAAACAAAAGCAAAAGACATTACCTGGCCTATAAATCCAATAGAAACTCATAGGCAAAGCAATCAATTGGACTAGGCAATTACATGCAGCCATACAAAGTCCATGGGCCTTGCCTCAGAGTCGAACCCACAACCTCTTGTAGCCCAAGCAAAGAGCCTACCACTACACCAACACAGAGAAGTTGGTACAGAGTTTACATTAGTTCACATAATCCTAGTGACTGTGCACACAACATGGCCAAACAAAAGCAAAAGACAGTCCCTGGCCTATCAATCCAATGGAAACTCATAGGCAACACAGTCCATTAGACTAGGCAAATACATGCAGCCATACAAAGTTCATGGGCCTTGCCTCAGAGTCGAACCCACAACCTCTTGGAGAACAAGCAAAGAGCCTACCACTAAACCAACACAGAGAAGTTGGAAACTGATTCTACATTAATTCACATAATCCTACCGACTGCGCACACAACATGGCTAAACAAAAGCAAAAGACAGTACCTGGCTTATCAATCCAATGGAAACTCATAGGCAACACAGTCCATTGGACTAGGCAATAACATGCAGCCATAAAAAGTCCATGGGCCTTGCCTCAGAGTCAAACCCACAACCTCTCGCAGCTCAAGCAAAGAGCCTACCACTACACCAACACAGAGAAATGTGAACCTGCCTCTACATTAATTCACATAATCCTAGTGAGTGCGCACACAACATGGCCAAACGAAAACAAAATACAGTACCTGGCCTATCAATCCAATGGAAACTCATAGGCAACACAGTCCATTGGACTAGGCAATTACATGCAGCCATAAAAAGTCCATGGGCCTTGCCTCAGAGTCAAACCCACAACCTCTCGCAGCCCAAGCAAAGAGCCTACCACTACACCAACACAGAGAAATGTGAAACTGACTCTACATTAATTCACATAATCCTAGTGACTGCGCACACAACATGGCCAAACGAAAGCAAAAGTCAATACCTGGCCTATCAATCCAATGGAAACTCATAGGCAACAAAGTCCATTGGACTAGGCAATTACATGCAGCCATAAAAAGTCCATGGGCCTTGCCTCAGAGTCAAACCCACAACCTCTCAAAGCCCAAGCAAAGAGCCTACCACTACACCAACAAAGAGAAATGTGAAACTGACTCTACATTAATTCACATATTCCTAGTGACTGCGCACACAACATGGCCAAACAAAAGCAAAAGAAAGCACCTGGCCTATCAATCCAATGGAAACTCATAGGTAACGCAGTCCATTGGACTATGCAATTACATGCAGCCATACAAAGTCCATGGGCCTTGCCTCAGAGTCGAACTCACAACCTCTCGCAGCCCAACAAAAAAGCCTACCACTTCAGCAACACAGAGAAGTGTGAAACTGGCTCTACATTAACTCACATAATCCTAGTGACTGCGCACAAAACATGGCCAAACGAAAACAAAAGACAGTACCTGGCCTATCAATCCATTGGACTAGGCAATTACATGCAGCCATACAAAGTCCATGGGCCTTGCCTCAGAGTCAAACCCACAACCTCTTACAGCCCAAGCAAAGAGCCCACCACTACACCAACACAGAGAAGTGCGAAACTGACTCAACATAAATTCACATAATCCTAGTGACTGCGCACACAACATGGCCAAACAAAAGCTAAAGACAGTCCCTTGCCTATCAATCCAATGGAAACTCATAGACAACATAGCCCATTGGAATAGGCAATTACATGCAGCCTCACAAAGTCCATGGGCCTTGCCTCAGAGTCAAACCCACAACCTCTGGCAGAACAAGCAAAGAGCCTACAACTACACCAACACAAAGAAGTAGGAAGCTGCGTCTACATTAATTCACATAATCCTAGTGAATGCGCACACAACATGGCCAAACAAAAGCAAAAGACATTACCTGGCCTATCAGGCCAATGGAAACTCATAGGCAACACAGTCCATTGAACTAGGCGATTACATGCAGCCATACAAAGTCCATGGGCCATGCCGCAGAGTCAAACCCACAACCTCTCGCAGCCAAGCAAAGCAGCTTCCACTACACCAACACAGAGAAGTGGGAAACGGATTCTACATTAATTCACATAATCCTAGTGACTGCGCACACAACATGGCCAAACAAAAGCAAAAGACAATACCTGGCCTATCAATCCAATGGAAACTCGTAGGCAACACAGTCCATTGGACTTGGCAATTACATGCAGCCATACAAAGTCCATGGGCCTTGCCTCAGAGTCAAACCCACTACCTCTGGCAGAACAAGCAAAGAGCCTACAACTACACCAACACAAAGAAGTAGGAAGTTGCGTCTACATTAATTCACATAATCCTAGTGAATGTGCACACAACATGGCCAAACAAAAGCAAAAGACATTACCTGGCCTATCAAGCCAATGGAAACTCATAGGCAACACAGTCCATTGAACTAGACAATTACATGGAGACATACAAAGTCCATGGGCCTTGCCTCAAAGTCAAACCCACAACCTCTCGCAGCCAAGCAAAGAGCCTACCACTACACCAACACAGATAAGTGGGAAACTGATTCTACATTAATTCACATAATCCTACCGACTGCGCACACAACATGGCCAAACAAAAGACAATACCTGGCCTATCAATCCAATGGAAACTCATAGGCAACACAGTCCATTAGACTGGGCAAATACATGCAGCCATACAAAGTTCATGTGCCTTGCCTCAGAGTCGAACCCACAACTTCTTGGAGAACAAGCAAAGAGCCTACCACTAAACCAACACAGAGAAGTTGGAAACCGACTCTACATTAATTCACATAATCCTAGTGACTGCGCACACAACATGGCCAAACAAAAGCAAAAGACAGTACCTGGCCTATCAATCCAATGGAAACTCATAGGTAACACAGTACATTAGACTAGGCAATTAAATGCAGCCATACAAAGCCCATGGGCCTTGCCCCAGAGTCGAACCCACAACCTCTCGTAGCCCAAGCAAAGAGCCTACCAATACACCAACACAGAGAAGTGAAAAACTGATTCTACATTAATTCACATAATCCTAGTGACTGCGCACACAACATGGCCAAACAAAAGCAAAAGACAGTACCTGGCCTATCAATCCAATAGAAACTCATAGGCAAAGCAATCAATTGGACTAGGCAATTACATGCAGCCATACAAAGTCCATGGGCCTTGCCTCAGAGTCGAACCCACAACCTCTTGTAGCCCAAGCAAAGAGCCTACCACTAAACAAACACAGAGAAGAGCGAAACTGACTCAACATAAATTCACATAATCCTAGTGACTGCACACACAACATGGCCAAACAAAAGCAAAAGACAGTCCCTGGCCTATCAATCCAATGGAAACTCATATACAACATAGTCCATTGGACTAGGCAATTACATGCAGCCATACAAAGTCCATGGGCCTTGCCTCAGAGTCAAACCCACAACCTCTGGCAGAACAAGCAAAGAGCTTACAACTACACCAACACAAATAAGTAGGAAGGTGCGTCTACATTAATTCACATATTCCTAGAGACTGCGCACACAACATGGCCAAACAAAAGCAAAAGACATTACCTGGCCTATCAAGCCAATGGAAACTCATAGGCAACACAGTCCATTGGACTAAACAATTACATGCAGCCATACAAAGTCCATGGGCTTTGCCTCTGAGTCAAACCCACAATTTGTCGCAGCCCAAGCAAAGAGCCTACCACTACACCAACACAGACAAGATGGAAACTGAGTTTACATTAGTTCACATAATCCTAGTGACTGTGCACACAACATTGCGAAACAAATGCAAAAGACATTATCTGGCCTATCAATCCAATGGAAACTCATAGGCAACACAGTCCATTAGACTAGGCAAATACATGCAGCCATACAAAGTTCATGGGCCTTGCCTCAGAGTCGAACCCACAACCTCTTGGAGAACAAGCAAAGAGCCTACCACTAAACCAACACAGAGAAGTTGGAAACTGACTCCACATTAATTCACATAATCCTAGTGACTGCGCACACAACATGGCCAAACAAAAGCAAAAGACAGTACCAGGCCTATCAATCCAATGGAAACTCATAGGCAACACAGTCCATTGGACTAGACAATTACATGGAGACATACAAAGTCCATGGGCCTTGCTTCAGAGTCAAACCCACAACCTCTCGCAGCTAAGCAAAGAGCCTACCACTACACCAATACAGAGAAGTGGGAAACTGATTCTACATTAATTCACATAATCCTACCGACTGCGCACACAACATGGCTAAACAAAAGCAAAAGACAGTACCTGGCTTATCAATCCAATGGAAACTCATAGGCAACACAGTCCATTGGACTAGGCAATAACATGCAGCCATACAAAGTCCATGGGCCTTGCCTCAAAGTCGAACTCACAACCTCTCGCAGCTCAAGCAAAGAGCCTACCACTACACCAACACAGAGAAATGTGAACCTGCCTCTACATTAATTCACATAATCCTAGTGACTGCGCACACAACATGGCCAAACGAAAGCAAAAGTCCATACCTGGCCTATCAATCCAATGGAAACTCATAGGCAACACAGTCCATTGGACTAGGCAATTACATGCAGCCATAAAAAGTCCATGGGCCTTGCCTCAGAGTCAAACCCACAACTTCTCGCAGCCCAAGCAAAGATCCTACCACTACACCAACACAGAGAAATGTGAAACTGACTCTACATTAATTCACATAATCCTAGTGACTGCGCACACAACATGGCCAAACGAAAGCAAAAGTCAATACCTGGCCTATCAATCCAATGGAAACTCAGGCAACACAGTCCATTGGACTAGACAATTACATGGAGACATACAAAGTCCATGAGCCTTGCCTCAGAGTCAAACCCACAACCTCGCGCAGCCAAGCAAAGAGCCTACTACTACACCAACACAGAAAAGTGAGAAACTGGTACTACATTAATTCACATAATCCTACCGACTGCGCACACAACATGGCCAAACAAAAGCAAAAGTCAGTACCTGGCTTATCAATCCAATGGAAACTCATAGGCAACACAGTCCATTGGACTAGAAAATTACATGGAGACATACAAAGTCCATGGGCCTTGCCTCAGAGTCAAACCCTCAACCTCTCGCAGCCAAGCAAAGAGCCTACCACTACACCAACACAGAGAAGTGGGAAACTGTTTCTACATTAATTCACATAATCCTACCGACTGCGCACACAACATGGCTAAACAAAAGACAATACCTGGCCTATCAATTCAATGGAAACTCATTGGCAACACAGTCCATTGGACTAGGCAATTACATGCAGCCATACAAAGTCCATGGGCTTTGCCTAAAAGTCAAACCCACAACTTCTCGCAGCCCAAGCAAAGAGCCTACCACTACACCAACACAGAGAAGTGGGAAACTGATTCTACATTAATTCACATAATCCTACCGACTGCGCACACAACATGGCCAAACAAAAGACAATACCTGGCCTATCAATCCAATGGAAACTCATAGGCAACACAGTCCATTAGACTAGTCAAATACATGCAGCCATACAAAGTTCATGGGCCTTGCCTCAGAGTCGAACCCACATCCTCTTGGAGAACAAGCAAAGAGCCTACCACTAAACCAACACAGAGAAGTTGGAAACTGACTCTACATTAATTCACATAATCCTAGTGACTGCGCACACAACATGGCCAAACAAAAGCAAAAGACATTACCTGGCCTATCAATCCAATGTAAACTCATAGGTAACACAGTACATTGGACTAGGCAATTGCATGCAGCCATACAAAGCCCATGGGCCTTGCCCCAGAGTCAAACCCACAACCTCTCGTAGCCCAAGCAAAGAGCCTACCAATACACCAACACAGAGAAGTGGAAAACAGATTCTACATTAATTCACATAATCCTAGTGACTGCGCACACAACATGGCCAAACAAAAGCAAAAGACGGTACCTGGCCTATCAATCCAATGGAAACTCATAGGCAACGCAATCAATTGGACTAGGCAATTACATGCAGCCATACAAAGTCCATGGGCCTTGTCTCAGAGTCAAACCCACAACCTCTCTCAGCCCAAGCAAAGAGCCTACCACTACACCAACACAGAGAAAAGCGAAACTGACTCAACATAAATTCACATAATCCTAGTGACTGCGCACACAACATGGCCAAACAAAAGCAAAAGACAGTCCCTGGCCTATCAATCCAATGGAAACTCATAGACAACATAGTCCATTGGACTAGGCAATTACATGCAGCCATACAAAGTCCATGGGCCTTGCCTCAGAGTCAAACCCACAACCTCTGGCAGAACAAGCAAAGAGCTTACAACTACACCAACACAAAAAAGTAGGAAGCTGCGTCTACATTAATTCACATATTCCTAGTGACTGCGCACACAACATGGCCAAACAAAAGCAAAAGACATTACCTGGCCTATCAAACCAGTGGAAACTCATAGGCAACACAGTCCATTGGACAAGACAATTACATGCAGCCATACAAAGTCCATGGGCTTTGCCTCAGAGTCAAACCCACAATTTCTCGCAGCCCAAGCAAAGAGCCTACCACTACACCAACACAGAGACGTTGGTAACAGAGTTTACATTAGTTCACATAATCCTAGTGACTGTGCACACAACATGGCCAAACAAATGCAAAAGACATTATCTGGCCTATCAATCCAATAGAAACTCATAGGCAACACAGTCCATTAGACTAGGCAAATACATGCAGCCATACAAAGTTCATGGGCCTTGCCTCAGAGTCGAACCCACAACCTCTTGGAGAACAAGCAAAGAGCCTACCACTAAACCAACACAGAGAAGTAGGTGAATGACTCTACATTAATTCACATAATCCTAGTGACTGCGCACACAACATGGCCAAACAAAAGCAAAAGACAGTATCTGGCCTATCAATCCAATTGAAGCTCATAAGCAACATAGTCCATTGGACTAGGCAATAACATGCAGCCATACAATGTCCATGGGCCTTGCCTCAAAGTCGAACTCACAACCTCTCGCAGTTTAAGCAAAGAGCCTACTACTACACCAACACAGAGAAATGTGAACCTGACTCTACATTAATTCACATAAACCTAGTGACTGCGCACACAACATGGCCAAACGAAAGCAAAAGTCAATACCTGGCCTATCAATCCAATGGAAACTCATAGGCAACACAGTCCATTATACTAGGCAATTACATGCAGCCATAAAAAGTCCAAGGGCCTTGCCTCAGAGTCAAATCCACAACCTCTCGCAGCTCAAGCAAAGAGCCTACCACTACACCAACACAGAGAAATGTGAAACTGACTCTATATTAATTCACATAATCCTAGTGACTGCGCACACAACATGGCCAAACGAAAGCAAAAGTCAATACCTGGCCTATCAATCCAATGGAAACTCATAGGCAACACAGTCCTTTGGACTAGGCAATTAGATGCAGCCATACAAAGTCCATGAGCCTTGCATTTGAGTCGAACTCACAACCTCTCCCAGCCCAAGCAAAGAGCCTACCACTACACCAACACAGAGAAGTGGGAAACTGACTCAACATTAATTCACATAATCCTAGTGACTGCGCACAAAACATGGCCAAACAAAAGCAAAAGAAGGCACCTGGCCTATCAATCCAATGGAATCTCATAGGTAACATAGTCCATTGGACTATGCAATTACATGCAGCCATAAAAAGTCCATGGGCCTTGCCTCAGAGTCGAACTCACAACCTCTCGCAGCCCAAGAAAAAAGCCTACCACTACAGCAACACGGAGAAGTGTGAAACTGACTCTACATTAACTCACATAATCCTAGTGACTGCGCACACAACATGGCCAAACAAAAGCAAAAGACAGTACCTGGCCTATCAATCCAATGGAAACTCAGAGGCAACCCCATCCATTGGACTAGGCAATTACATGCAGCCATACAGAGTCCATGGGCCTTGCCTCAGAGTCTATCCCACAACCTCTGGCAGAACAAGCAAAGAGCCTACAACCACACCAACACAAAGAAGTAGGAAGCTGCATCTACATTAATTCACATAATCCTAGTGACTGCGCACACAACATGGCCAAACAGAAGCAAAAGACATTACCTGGCCTATCAAGCCAATGGAAACTCATAGGCAACACAGTCCATTGAACTAGGCAATTACATGCAGCCATACAAAGTCCATGGGCCTTGCCTCAGAGTCAAACCCACAACTTCTCGCAGCCAAGCAAAGCGCCTTCCACTACACCAACACAGAGAAGTGGGAAACTGATTCTACATTAATTCACATAATCCTACCGACTTCGCACACAACATAACCAAACAAAAGACAATACCTGGCCTATCAGTCCAATGAAAACTCATAGGCAACACAGTTCATTGGACTAGGCAATTACATGCAGCCATACAAAGTCTATGGGCTTTGCCTCAGAGTCAAACCCACATTTTCTCGCAGCCCAAGAAAAGAGCCTACCACTACACCAACACAGAGAAGTTGAAAACTGAGTTTACATTAGTTCACATAATCCTAGTGACTGCGCACACAACATGGCCAAACAAAAGCAAAAGGTAGTACCTGGCCTATCAATCCAATAGGAACTCATAGGTAACACAGTCAACTGAAATAGGCAATTACATGCATCCATACAAACTCCATGGGCCTTGCCTCAAAGTCGAACCAACAACCTTTCGCAGCTTAAGCAAAAAGACTACCTCTACACCAACACAGAGAAGTAGGTAAAGGACTCTACATTAATTCACATAATCCTAGAGACTGCGCACACAACATGGCCAAACAAATGCAAAAGACATTATCTGGCCTATCAATCCAATGAAATCATAGGCAACATAGTCCATTAGACTAAGCAAATATATGCAGCCATACAAAGTTAATGGGCCTTGCCTCAGAGTCGAACCCACAACCTCTTGGAGAACAAGCAAAGAGCCTACCACTAAACCAACACAGAGAAGTTGGAAACAAACTCTACATTAATTCACAGAATCCTAGTGACTGCGCACACAACATGGCCAAACAAAAGCAAAAGACAGTACCTGGCCTATCAAACCAATGGAAACTCATAGGCAACACAGTCCATTGGACTAGACAATTACATGGAGACATACAAAGTCCATGGGCCTTGCATTAGAGTCGAACCCACAACCTCTCGCAGCCCAAGCAAAGAGCCTACCACTACACCAACACAGAGAAGTGGGAAACTGTTTCTACATTAATTCAAATAATCCTACCGACTGCGCACACAACATGGCCAAACAAAAGACAATACCTGGCCTATCAATTCAAAGGAAACTCATAGGCAACACAATCCATTGGACTTGGCAATTACATGCAGCCATACAAAGTCCATGGGCTTTGCCTCAGAGTCAAACCCACAATTTCTCGCAGCCCAAGGAAATAGCCTACGATTACACCAACACAGAGAAGTTGGAAACTGAGTTTACATTAGTTCACATAATCCTAGTGACTGCGCACACAACATGGCCAAACAAAAGACAATACCTGGCCTATCAATTCAATGGAAACTCATAGGCAACACAGTCAATTGAACTAGGCAATTACATGCTGCCATACAAACTCCATGGGCTTTGCCTCAGAGTCGAACCCACAACCTCTCGCAGTTTAAGCAAAGAGACTACCACTACACCAACACAGAGAAGAAGGTGAATGACTCTACATTAATTCACATAATCCTAGTGACTGCGCACATAACATGGCCAAACAAAAGCAAAAGACAGTACCTGGCCTATCAATCAAATTGAAACTCATAAGCAACAAAGAGACTACAACTACACCAACACAGAGAAGTAGGTGAATGACTCTACATTAATTCACATAATCCTAGTGACTGCGAACACAACATGGCCAAACAAAAGCAAAAGACAGTACCTTGCCTATCAATCCAATTGAAACTCATAGGCAACATAGTCCATTGGACTAGGCAATAACATGCAGCCATACAAAGTCCATGGGCCATGCCTCAAAGTCTAACTCACAAACTCTCGCAGCTCAAGCAAAGAGCCTACCACTACACCAACACAGAGAAATGTGAACCTGACTCTACATTAATTCACATAATCCTAGTAATGTACTGTGTTACCTATGAGTTTACATTGGATTGATAGGCCAGGTAATGTCTTTTGCTTTTGTTTGGCCATGTTGTGTGCGCAGTCACTAGGATTATGTGAATTAATGTAGAGTCGATTTCCAACTTCTCTGTGTTGGATTAGTGGTAGGCTCTTTGCTTGTTCTCCAAGAGGATGTGGGTTCGACTCTGAGGCAAGGCCCATGAACTTTATATGGCTGCATGTATTTGCCTAGTCTAATGGACTGTGTTGCCTATGAGTTTCCATTGGATTGATAGGCCAGGTGTTGTCTTTTGTTTGGCCATGTTGTGTGCGCAGTCGGTAGGATTATGTGAATTAATGTAGAATCAGTTTCCCACTTCTCTGTGTTGGTGTAGTGGTAGGCTCTTTGCTTGGCTGCGAGAGGTTGTGGGTTTGACTCTGAGGAAAGGCCCATGGACTTTGTATGTCTCCATGTAATTGTCTAGTCCAATTGACTGTGTTGCCTATGATTTTCCATTGGATTGATAGGCCAGGTACTGTCTTTTGCTTTTGTTTGGCCATGTTGTGTGCGCAGTCACTAGGATTATGTGAATTAATGTAAACTCAGTTACCAACTTCTCTGTGTTGGTGTAGTGGTAGGCTCTTTGCTTGGGCTGCGAGAAGTTGTGGGTTTGACTTTTAGGCAAAGCCCATGGACTTTGTATGGCTGCATGTAATTGCCTAGTCCAATGGACTGTGTTGCCTATGAGTTTCCATTGAATTGATAGGCCAGGTATTGTCTTTTGTTTGGCCGTGTTGTGTGCGCAGTCGGTAGGATTATGTGAATTAATGTAGAATCAGTTTCCCACTTCTCTGTGTTGGTTTAGGGGTAGGCTCTTTGCTTAAGCTGCGAGAGGTTGTGGGTTCGACTCTGAGGCAAGGCCCATGGAGTTTGTATGGCTGCATGTAATTGCGTAGTTCAATTGACTGTGTTGCGTATGAGTTCCCATTGGATTGATAGGCCAGGTACTGCCTTTTGCTTATGTTTGGCCATGTTGTGTTCGCAGTCACTAGGATTATGTGAATTAATGTAGAGTCAGGTTCACATTTCTCTGTGTTGGTGTAGTGGTAGGCTCTTTGCTTGAGCTGCGAGATGTTGTGAGTTAGACTTTGAGGCAAGGCCCATGGACTTTGTATGGCTGCATGTTATTGCCTAGTCCAATGGACTATGTTGCCTATGAGTTTCAATTGGATTGATAGGCCAGGTACTGTCTTTTGCTTTTGTTTGGCCATGTTGTGTTCGCAGTCACTAGGATTATGTGAATTAATGTAGAGTCATTCACCTACTTCTCTGTGTTGGTGTAGTTGTAGTCTCTTTGCTTAAGCTGTGAGAGGTTGTGGGTTCGACTCTGAGGCAAAGCACATGGAGTTTGTATGGCAGCATGTAATTGCCTAGTTCAATTGACTGTGTTGCCTATGAGTTTCCATTGAATTGATAGGCCAGGTATTGTCTTTTGTTTGGCCATGTTGTGTGCGCAGTCACTAGGATTATGTGAACTAATGTAAACTCAGTTTCCAACTTCTCTGTGTTGGTGTAATCGTAGGCTATTAACTTGGGCTGCGAGAAATTGTGGGTTTGACTCTGAGGCAAAGCCCATGGACTTTGTATGGCTGCATGTAATTGCCAAGTCCAATGGACTGTGTTGCCTATGAGTTTCCTTTGAATTGATAGGCCAGGTATTGTCTTTTGTTTGGCCATGTTGTGTGCGCAGTCAGTAGGATTATTTGAATTAATGTAGAATCAGTATCCCACTTCTCTGTGTTGGTGTAGTGGTAGGCTCTTTGCTTGGGCTGCGAGAGGCTGTGGGTTCGACTCTAATGCAAGGCCCATGGACTTTGTATGGCTGCATTTAATTGCCTAGTCCAATGTACTGTGTTAGCTTTGAGTTTCCATTGGATTGATAGGCCAGGTACTGTCTTTTGCTTTTGTTTGGCCATGTTGTGTGCGCAGTCACTAGGATTCTGTGAATTAATGTAGAGTCTGTTTCCAACTTCTCTGTATTGGTTTAGTGGTAGGCTCTTTGCTTGTTCTCCAAGAGGTTGTGGGTTCGACTCTGAGGCAAGGCCCATTAACTTTGTATGACTTTGCTTAGTCTAATGGACTATGTTGCCTATGATTTCATTGGATTGATAGGCCAGATAATATCTTTTGCATTTGTTTGGCCATGTTGTGTGCGCAGTCACTAGGATTATGTGAATTAATGTAGAGTCATTTACCTACTTCTCTGTGTTGGTGTAGTGGTAGTCTCTTTGCTTAAGCTGCGAAAGGTTGTTGGGTCGACTTTGAGGCAAGGCCCATGGAGTTTGTATGGCTGCATGTAATTGCCTATTTTAGTTGACTGTGTTACCTATGAGTTCCTATTGGATTGATAGGCCAGGTACTACCTTTTGCTTTTGTTTGGCCATGTTGTGTGCGCAGTCACTAGGATTATGTGAACTAATGTAAACTCAGTTTTCAACTTCTCTGTGTTGGTGTAGTGGTAGGCTCTTTGCTTGGGCTGCGAGAAAATGTGGGTTTGACTCTGAGGCAAAGCCCATAGACTTTGTATGGCTGCATGTAATTGCCTAGTCCAATGTACTGTGTTGCCTATGAGTTTTCATTGGACTGATAGGCCAGGTAATGTCTTTTGTTTGGTTATGTTGTGTGCGAAGTCGGTAGGATTATGTGAATTAATGTAGAATCAGTTTCCCACTTCTCTGTGTTGGTGTAGTGGAAGGCGCTTTGCTTGGCTGCGAGAGGTTGTGGGTTTGACTCTGAGGCAAGGCCCATGGACTTTGTATGGCTGCATGTAATTGCCTAGTTCAATGGACTGTGTTGCCTATGAGTTTCCATTGGCTTGATAGGCCAGGTAATGTCTTTTGCTTTTGTTTGGCCATGTTGTGTGCGCAGTCTCTAGGAATATGTGAATTAATGTAGACGCACCTTCCTACTTTTTTGTGTTGGTGTAGTTGTAAGCTCTTTGCTTGTTCTGCCAGAGGTTGTGGGTTTGACTCTGAGGCAAGGCCCATGGACTTTGTATGGCTGCATGTAATTGCCTAGTCCAATGGACTATGTTGTATATGAGTTTCCATTGGATTGATAGGCCAGGGACTGTCTTTTGCTTTTGTTTGGCCATGTTGTGTGCGCAGTCACTAGGATTATGTGAATTTATGTTGAGTCAGTTTCGCTCTTCTCTGTGTTGGTGTAGTGGTAGGCTCTTTGCTTGGGCTACAAGAGGTTGTGGGTTCGACTCTGAGGCAAGGCCCATGGACTTTGTATGGCTGCATGTAATTGCCTAGTCCAATTGATTGCTTTGCCTATGAGTTTCTATTGGATTGATAGGCCAGGTACTGTCTTTTGCTTTTGTTTGGCCATGTTGTGTGCGCAGTCACTAGGATTATGTGAATTAATGTAGAATCAGTTTTTCACTTCTCTGTGTTGGTGTATTGGTAGGCTCTTTGCTTGGGCTACGAGAGGTTGTGGGTTCGACTCTGGGGCAAGGCCCATGGACTTTGTATGGCTGCATGTAATTGCCTAGTCCAATGGACTATGTTGTATATGAGTTTCCATTGGATTGATAGGCCAGGTACTGTCTTTTGCTTTTGTTTTCCCATGTTGTGTGCGCAGTCACTAGGATTATGTGAATTAATGTAGAGTCGGTTTCCAACTTCTCTGTGTTGGTTTAGTGGTAGGCTCTTTGCTTGTTCTCCAAGAAGTTGTGGGTTCGACTCTGAGGCAAGGCCCATGAACTTTGTATGGCTGCATGTATTTGCCTAGTCTAATGGACTGTGTTGCCTATGAGTTTCCATTGGATTGATAGGCCAGGTATTGTCTTTTGTTTGGCCATGTTGTGTGCGCAGTCGGTAGGATTATGTGAATTAATGTAGAATCAGTTTCCCACTTATCTGTGTTGGTGTAGTGGTAGGCTCTTTGCTTGCCTGCGAGAGGTTGTGGGTTTGACTCTGAGGCAAGGCCCATGGACTTTGTATGTCTCCATGTAATTGTCTAGTTCAATGGACTGTGTTGCCTATGAGTTTCCATTGGCTTGATAGGCCAGGTAATGTCTTTTGCTTTTGTTTGGCCATGTTGTAAGCACATTCACTAGGATTATGTGAATTAATGTAGACGCAGCTTCCTACTTCTTTGTGTTGGTGTAGTTGTAGGCTCTTTGCTTGTTCTGCCAGAGGTTGTGGGTTTGACTCTGAGGCAAGGCCCATGGACTTTGTATGGCTGCATGTAATTGCCAAGTCCAATGGACTGTGTTGCCTACGAGTTTCCATTGGATTGATAGGCCAGGTATTGTCTTTTGCTTTTGTTTGGCCATGTTGTGTGCGCAGTCACTAGGATTATGTGAATTAATGTAGAATCCGTTTACCACTTCTCTGTGTTGGTCTAGTGGAAGCTGCTTTGCTTGGCTGCGAGAGGTTGTGGGTTTGACTCTGCGGCATGGCCCATGGACTTTGTATGGCTGCATGTAATCGCCTAGTTCAATGGACTGTGTTGCCTATGAGTTTCCATTGGCCTGATAGGCCAGGTAATGTCTTTTGCTTTTGTTTGGCCATGTTGTGTGCGCATTCACTAGGATTATGTGAATTAATGTAGACGCAGCTTCCTACTTCTTTGTGTTGGTGTAGTTGTAGGCTCTTTGCTTGTTCTGCCAGAGGTTGTGGGTTTGACTCTGAGGCAAGGCCCATGGACTTTGTGAGGCTGCATGTAATTGCCTAGTCCAATGGACTATGTTGTCTATGAGTTTCCATTGGATTGATAGGCAAGGGACTGTCTTTAGCTTTTGTTTGGCCATGTTGTGTGCGCAGTCACTAGGATTATGTGAATTTATGTTGAGTCAGTTTCGCACTTCTCTGTGTTGGTGTAGTGGTAGGCTCTTTGCTTGGGCTGTGAGAGGTTGTGGGTTTGACTCTGAGGCAAGGCCCATGGACTTTGTATGGCTGCATGTAATTGCCTAGTCCAATGGATTGATAGGCCAGGTACTGTCTTTTGTTTTCGTTTGGCCATGTTTTGTGCGCAGTCACTAGGATTATGTGAGTTAATGTAGAGACAGTTTCATACTTCTCTGTGTTGCTGAAGTGGTAGGCTTTTTTGTTGGGCTGCGAGAGGTTGTGAGTTCGACTCTGAGGCAAGGCCCATGGACTTTGTATGGCTGCATGTAATTGCATAGTCCAATGGACTGCGTTACCTATGAGTTTCCATTGGATTGATAGGCCAGGTGCTTTCTTTTGCTTTTGTTTGGCCATGTTGTGTGCGCAGTCACTAGGAATATGTGAATTAATGTAGAGTCAGTTTCACATTTCTCTGTGTTGGTGTAGTGTTAGGCTCTTTGCTTGGGCTGCGAGAGGTTGTGGGTTTGACTCTGAGGCAAGGCCCATGGACTTTTTATGGCTGCATGTAATTGCCTAGTCCAATGGACTGTGTTGCCTATGAGTTTCCATTGGATTGATAGGCCAGGTACTGTCTTTTGTTTTCGTTTGGCCATGTTGTGTGCGCACTCACTAGGATTATGTGAATTAATGTAGAGGCAGGTTCACATTTCTCTGTGTTGGTGTAGTGGTAGGCTCTTTGCTTGAGCTGCGAGAGGTTGTGGGTTTGACTCTGAGGCAAGGCCCATGGACTTTTTATGGCTGCATGTTATTGCCTAGTCCAGTGGACTGTGTTGCCTATGAGTTTCCATTGGATTGATAGGCCAGATAATGTCTTTTGCATTTGTTTCGCCATGTTGTGTGCACAGTCACTAGGATTATGTGAACTAATGTAAACTCAGTTTTCCACTTCTCTGTGTTGGTGTATTTGTAGGCTCTTTGCTTGGCTGCGAGAGGTTGTGGGTTTGACTCTGAGACAAGGCCCATGGACTTTGTATGTCTCCAGGTAATTGTCTAGTCCAATGGACTGTGTTGCCTATGAGTTTCCATTGGATTGATGGGCCAGGTACTGTCTTTTGCTTTTGTTTGGCCATGTTGTGTGCGCAGTCACTAGGATTATGTGAATTAATGTAGAGTCAGGTTCACACTTCTCTGTGTTGCTGTAGTGGTAGGCTTTTTTCTTGGGCTGCGAGAGGTTGTGAGTTCGACTCTGAGGCAAGGCCCATGGACTTTGTATGGCTGCATGTTATTGCCTAGTCCAATGGACTATGTTACCCATGAGTTTCAATTGGAATGATAGGCCAGGTACTGTCTTTTGCTTTTGTTTGGCCATGTTGTGTGCGCAGTCACTAGGATTATGTGAATTAATGTAGAATCATTCTTCTACTTCTCTGTGCTCCCTCTCGCAGCTCAAGCAAAGAGCCTACCACTACACCAACACAGAGAAATGTAAACCTGACTCTACATTATTTCACATAATCCTAGTGACTGCGCACACAACATGGCCAAACGAAAACAAAAGACAGTAACTGGCCTATCAATCCAATAGAAACTCATAGGCAACACAGTCCATTGGACTAAGCAATTACATGCAGCCATTCAAAGTCCATGAGCCTTGCATTAGAGTCGAACCCTCAACATCTCGCAGCCCAAGCAAAGAGCCTACCACTACACCAACACAGAGAAGTGGGAAACTGACTCTACATTAATTCCCATAACCCTAGTGACTGCGCACACAACATGGTCAAACAAAAGCAAAAGGCAGTACCTGGCCTATCAATCCAATGGAAACTCATAGGCAACATAGTCCATTGGACTAGGCAATTACATGCAGCCATACAAAGTCCATGGGCCTTGCCTCAGAGTCAAACCCACAACCTCTGGCAGAACAAGCAAAGAGCCTACAACTACAAAAACACAAAGAAGTAGGAAGCTGCGTCTACATTAATTCACATAATCCTAGTGACTGCGCACACAACATGGCCAAACAAAAGCAGAAGACATTACCTAGCCTATCAAGCCAATAGAAACTCATAGGCAACACAGTCAATTGAACTAGGCAATTACAAGCAGCCATACAAACTCCATGGGCCTTGCCTCAGAGTCGAACCCACAACATCTCGCAGCCCAAGCAAAGAGCCTACCACTACACCAACACAGAGAAATTGGAATCTGAGTTTACATTAGTTCACATAATCCTAGTGACTGCGCACACAACATGGCCAAACAAAAGCAAAAGACAGTACCTGGCCTATCAATCCGATGGGAACTCATAGGCAACACAGTCAATTGAACTAGGCGATTACATGCAGCCATACAAACTCCATGGGCCTTGCCTCAGAGTCGAACCCACAACCTCTCGCAGCTTAAGCAAAGAGACTACCACTACACCAACACAGAGAATTAGGTGAATGACTCTACATTAATTCACATAATCCTAGTGACTGCGCAACCAACATGGCCATACAAAAGCAAAAGACAGTACCTGGCCTATTAATCCAATGGAAACTCATAGGCAACGCAATCCTTTGGACTAGGCAATAACATGCAGCCATACAAAGTCCATGGGCCTTGCCTCAGAGTCAAAACCACTACCTCTCAAAGCCCAAGCAAAGAGCCTACCACTACACCAACACAGAGAAGTAGGAGAATGATTCTACATTAATTCACATAATCCTAGTGACTGCGCACACAACATGGCCAAACAAAAGCAAAAGACATTACCTGGCCTATAAATCCAATAGAAACTCATAGGCAAAGCAATCAATTGGACTAGGCAATTACATGCAGCCATACAAAGTCCATGGGCCTTGCCTCAGAGTCGAACCCACAACCTCTTGTAGCCCAAGCAAAGAGCTTACAACTACACCAACACAAAAAAGTAGGAAGCTGCGTCTACATTAATTTACATATTCCTAGCGACTGCGCACACAACATGGCCAAACAAAAGCAAAAGACATTACCTGGCCTATCAAGCCAATGGAAACTCATAGGCAACACAGTCCATTGGACTAAACAATTACATGCAGCCATACAAAGTCCATGGGCTTTGCCTCAGAGTCAAACCCACAATTTCTCGCAGCCCAAGCAAAGAGCCTCCAAAACACCAACACAGACAAGTTGGAAACTGAGTTTACATTAGTTCACATAATCCTAGTGACTGTGCACACAACATGGCGAAACAAATGCAAAAGACATTATCTGGCCTATCAATCCAATGGAAACTCATAGGCAACACAGTCCATTAGACTAGGCAAATACATGCAGCCATACAAAGTTCATGGGCCTTGCCTGAGAGTCGAACCCACAACCTCTTGGAGAACAAGCAAAGAGCCTACCACTAAACCAACACAGAGAAGTTGGAAACTGATTCTACATTAATTCACATAATCCTACCGACTGCGCACACAACATGGCTAAACAAAAGCAAAAGACAGTACCTGGCTTATCAATCCAATGGAAACTCATAGGCAACACAGTCCATTGGACTAGGCAATAACATGCAGCCATAAAAAGTCCATGGGCCTTGCCTCAGAGTCAAACCCACAACCTCTCGCAGCTCAAGCAAAGAGCCTACCACTACACCAACACAGAGAAATGTGAACCTGCCTCTACATTAATTCACATAATCCTAGAGAGTGCGCACACAACATGGCCAAACGAAAACAAAAGACAGTACCTGGCCTATCAATCCAATGGAAACTCATAGGCAACACAGTCCATTGGACTAGGCAATTACATGCAGCCATAAAAAGTCCATGGGCCTTGCCTCAGAGTCAAACCCACAACCTCTCGCAGCCCAAGCAAAGAGCCTAACACTACACCAACACAGAGAAATGTGAAACTGACTCTACATTAATTCACATAATCCTAGTGACTGCCCACACAACATGGCCAAACGAAAGCAAAAGTCAATACCTGGCCTATCAATCCAATGGAAACTCATAGGCAACAAAGTCCATTGGACTAGGCAATTACATGCAGCCATAAAAAGTCCATGGGCCTTGCCTCAGAGTCAAACCCACAACCTCTCACAGCCCAAGCAAAGAGCCTACCACTACACCAACAAAGAGAAATGTGAAACTGACTCTACATTAATTCACATATTCCTAGTGACTGCGCACACAACATGGCCAAACAAAAGCAAAAGAAAGCACCTGGCCTATCAATCCATTGGACTAGGCAATTACATGCAGCCATACAAAGTCCATGGGCCTTGCCTCAGAGTCGAACTCACAACCTCTCGCAGGCCCAACAAAAAAGCCTACCACTTCAGCAACACAGAGAAGTATGAAACTGTCTCTACATTAACTCACATAATCCTAGTGACTGCGCACAAAACATGGCCAAACGAAAACAAAAGACAGTACCTGGCCTATCAATCCATTGGACTAGGCAATTACATGCAGCCATACAAAGTCCATGGGCCTTGCCTCAGAGTCAAACCCACAACCTCTCACAGCCCAAGCAAAGAGCCTACCACTACACCAACACAGAGAAGTGCGAAACTGACTCAACATAAATTCACATAATCCTAGTGACTGCGCACACAACATGGCCAAACAAAAGCTAAAGACAGTCCCTTGCCTATCAATCCAATGGAAACTCATAGACAACATAGTCCATTGGAATAGGCAATTACATGCAGCCTCACAAAGTCCATGGGCCTTGCCTCAGAGTCAAACCCACAACCTCTGGCAGAACAAGCAAAGAGCCTACAACTACACCAACACAAAGAAGTAGGAAGCTGCGTCTACATTAATTCACATAATCCTAGTGAATGCGCACACAACATGGCCAAACAAAATCAAAAGACATTACCTGGCCTATCAGGCCAATGGAAACTCATAGGCAACACAGTCCATTGAACTAGGCGGTTACATGCAGCCATACAAAGTCCATGGGCCATGCCGCAGAGTCAAACCAACAACCTCTCGCAGCCAAGCAAAGCAGCTTCCACTAGACCAACACAGAGAAGTGGGAAACGGATTCTACATTAATTCACATAATCCTAGTGACTGCGCACACAACATGGCCAAACAAAAGCAAAAGACAATACCTGGCCTATCAATCCAATGGAAACTCGTAGGCAACACAGTCCATTGGACTTGGCAATTACATGCAGCCATACAAAGTCCATGGGCCTTGCCTCAGAGTCAAACCCACAACCTCTGGCAGAACAAGCAAAGAGCCTACAACTACACCAACACAAAGAAGTAGGAAGCTGCGTCTACATTAATTCACATAATCCTAGTGAATGTGCACACAACATGGCCAAACAAAAGCAAAAGACATTACCTGGCCTATCAAGCCAATGGAAACTCATAGGCAACACAGTCCATTGAAATAGACAATTACATGGAGACATACAAAGTCCATGGGCCTTGCCTCAGAGTCAAACCCACAACTTCTCGCAGCCAAGCAAAGAGCCTACCACTACACCAACACAGATAAGTGGGAAACTGATTCTACATTAATTCACATAATCCTACCGACTGCGCACACAACATGGCCAAACAAAAGACAATACCTGGCCTATCAATCCAATGGAAACTCATAGGCAACACAGTCCATTAGACTAGGCAAATACATGCAGCCATACAAAGTTCATGGGCCTTGCCTCAGAGTCGAACCCACAACTTCTTGGAGAACAAGCAAAGAGCCTACCACTAAACCAACACAGAGAAGTTGGAAACCGACTCTACATTAATTCACATAATCCTAGTGACTGCGCACACAACATGGGGAAACAAAAGCAAAAGACAGTCCTGGCCTATCAATCCAATGGAAACTCATAGGTAACACAGTACATTATCATAGGCAATTAAATGCAGCCATACAAAGCCCATGGGCCTTGCCCCAGAGTCGAACCCACAACCTCTCGTAGCCCAAGCAAAGAGCCTACCAATACACCAACACAGAGAAGTGAAAAACTGATTCTACATTAATTCACATAATCCTAGTGACTGCGCACACAACATGGCCAAACAAAAGCAAAAGACAGTACCTGGCCTATCAATCCAATAGAAACTCATAGGCAAAGCAATCAATTGGACTAGGCAATTACATGCAGCCATACAAAGTCCATGGGCCTTGCCTCAGAGTCGAACCCACAACCTCTTGTAGCCCAAGCAAAGAGCCTACCACTACACCAACACAGAGAAGAGCGAAACTGACTCAACATAAATTCACATAATCCTAGTGACTGCGCACACAACATGGCCAAACAAAAGCAAAAGACAGTCCCTGGCCTATCAATCCAATGGAAACTCATATACAACATAGTACATTGGACTAGGCAATTACATGCAGCCATACAAAGTCCATGGGCCTTGCCTCAGAGTCAAACCCACAACCTCTGGCAGAACAAGCAAAGAGCTTACAACTACACCAACACAAAAAAGTAGGAAGGTGCGTCTACATTAATTCACATATTCCTAGAGACTGCGCACACAACATGGCCAAACAAAAGCAAAAGACATTACCTGGCCTATCAAGCCAATGGAAACTCATAGGCAACACAGTCCATTGGACTAAACAATTACATGCAGCCATACAAAGTCCATGGGCTTTGCCTCTGAGTCAAACCCACAATTTCTCGCAGCCCAAGCAAAGAGCCTACCACTACACCAACACAGACAAGATGGAAACTGAGTTTACATTAAGAACCTATAAAGATGTGAGTGAACCAGCCAATATAAAAGTATATAATCTTTATTGAAAAATTTGTTAAAAGACAAACACATAAAACAGACAATGATGAGGACACATACAATTAACCTCAGGTGAACCAAAATATACAAGCAATAAATAGCATAAGTGCATAATGGTCATGTATCGGAAAAAAAGTGCACCAAAAAAGGGGTGCTGTCCAAGTTTCTTTGAAGAGCCAATAGTCTTTAGGTAGATGAAGAGTGTCCCAAAGAACACCAATAAGGTGGAACTATATTAAATTTCAAGCTAAACAAAGCTTTTTTCTTCATTCAAGACTAAATGTATGAGAGCCACAATCCTATTGCTACAAAACGTGGCATATAACAGGGGAAACAAAGAATACATGTGTCTATGATATTAACAGGATATAATCCTATAAGATGCAAACATAATAGTTTACAAAAAGCAAATCCTGAATGGATCAGGTGGTATAACCACAACAATGTTTCCAAATGCCTACAGTCCCAAACAGGGGAGAAGCAGGATCTCAACCATACATATAAAGAAAAGGGAGAAACTGACACAAGTGTCAAAATATAACACTTTTTTCACAGGGCTGGACTAGGAGGCCATATTCCCAGTGTTATAATCAGATAGAAGGGCGGAATGGCTGCATTACCACAGTACTATACCTTTACAAGGAAACAGAGTCAGCCATAGGACCGACCCAAACACTGTGGTGAATCCACAAAAACACACACCAGAAGGGTGTTACAGGGCCCAGACTAAAAAGCCATATTCCCAGTACTATAGCCCACAGAAAGGCAGCATGGCTGCAATACCACAGTAATTTGCCCCTACAAGGGAACAAAGTCAGCCATAAGAACCAACCTTAGCACTGAGTGGCAAGCCCACAAAGACACAGACCAGGAAGATAATAACCTGAGGATAAAGGTACCCCGACACGTGTTTCGCAGAAAAGCTTCTTCCAAGGGGAAACACGTGTCGGGGTACCTTTATCCTCAGGTTATTATCTTCCTGGTCTGTGTCTTTGTGGGCTTGCCACTCAGTGCTAAGGTTGGTTCTTATGGCTGACTTTGTTCCCTTGTAGGGGCAAATTACTGTGGTATTGCAGCCATGCTGCCTTTCTGTGGGCTATAGTACTGGGAATATGGCTTTTTAGTCTGGGCCCTGTAACACCCTTCTGGTGTGTGTTTTTGTGGATTCACCACAGTGTTTGGGTCGGTCCTATGGCTGACTCTGTTTCCTTGTAAAGGTATAGTACTGTGGTAATGCAGCCATTCCGCCCTTCTATCTGATTATAACACTGGGAATATGGCCTCCTAGTCCAGCCCTGTGAAAAAAGTGTTATATTTTGACACTTGTGTCAGTTTCTGCCTTTTCTTTATATGTATGGTTGAGATCCTGCTTCTCCCCTGTTTGGGACTGTAGGCATTTGGAAACATTGTTGTGGTTATACCACCTGATCCATTCAGGATTTGCTTTTTATAAACTATTATGTTTGCATCTTATAGGATTATATCCTGTTAATATCATAGACACATGTATTCTTTGTTTCCCCTGTTATATGCCACGTTTTGTAGCAATAGGATTGTGGCTCTCATACATTTAGTCTTGAATGAAGAAAAAAGCTTTGTTTAGCTTGAAATTTAATATAGTTCCACCTTATTGGTGTTCTTTGGGACACTCTTCATCTACCTAAAGACTATTGGCTCTTCAAAGAAACTTGGACAGCACCCCTTTTTTGGTGCACTTTTTTTCCGATACATGACCATTATGCACTTATGCTATTTATTGCTTGTATATTTTGGTTCACCTGAGGTTAATTGTATGTGTCCTCATCATTGTCTGTTTTATGTGTTTGTCTTTTAACAAATTTTTCAATAAAGATTATATACTTTTATATTGGCTGGTTCACTCACATCTTTATAGGTTCTTACTGCTTAAATGAGTGTAGCTATCTTTACTTTTTGGTCATTCAATTGGTTCTTTT
This sequence comes from Anomaloglossus baeobatrachus, assembly GCF_048569485.1. Lineage (NCBI taxonomy): Eukaryota > Metazoa > Chordata > Amphibia > Anura > Aromobatidae > Anomaloglossus > Anomaloglossus baeobatrachus. The sequence continues at coordinate 468,454 of NW_027441926.1, read as the reverse complement.
GAGTTTACATTAGTTCACATAATCCTAGTGACTGTGCACACAACATTGCGAAACAAATGCAAAAGACATTATCTGGCCTATCAATCCAATGGAAACTCATAGGCAACACAGTCCATTAGACTAGGCAAATACATGCAGCCATACAAAGTTCATGGGCCTTGCCTCAGAGTCGAACCCACAACCTCTTGGAGAACAAGCAAAGAGCCTACCACTAAACCAACACAGAGAAGTTGGGAACTGACTCTACATTAATTCACATAATCCTAGTGACTGCGCACACAACATGGCCAAACAAAAGCAAAAGACAGTACCTGGCCTATCAATCCAATGGAAACTCATAGGCAACACAGTCCATTGGACTAGACAATTACATGGAGACATACAAAGTCCATGGGCCTTGCTTCAGAGTCAAACCCACAACCTCTCGCAGCCAAGCAAAGAGCCTACCACTACACCAATACAGAGAAGTGGGAAACTGATTCTACATTAATTCACATAATCCTACCGACTGCGCACACAACATGGCTAAACAAAAGCAAAAGACAGTACCTGGCTTATCAATCCAATGGAAACTCATAGGCAACACAGTCCATTGGACTAGGCAATAACATGCAGCCATACAAAGTCCATGGGCCTTGCCTCAAAGTCGAACTCACAACCTCTCGCAGCTCAAGCAAAGAGCTTACCACTACACCAACACAGAGAAATGTGAACCTGCCTCTACATTAATTCACATAATCCTAGTGACTGCGCACACAACATGGCCAAACGAAAGCAAAAGTCCATACCTGGCCTATCAATCCAATGGAAACTCATAGGCAACACAGTCCATTGGACTAGGCAATTACATGCAGCCATAATAAGTCCATGGGCCTTGCCTCAGAGTCAAACCCACAACTTCTCGCAGCCCAAGCAAAGATCCTACCAATACACCAACACAGAGAAGTGGAAAACAGATTCTACATTAATTCACATAATCCTAGTGACTGCGCACACAACATGGCCAAACGAAAGCAAAAGACAGTACCTGGCCTATCAATCCAATGGAAACTCAGAGGCAACCCCATCCATTGGACTAGGCAATTACATGCAGCCATACAGAGTCCATGGGCCTTGCCTCAGAGTCTATCCCACAACCTTTGGCAGAACAAACAAAGAGCCTACAACCACACCAACACAAAGAAGTAGGAAGCTGCATCTACATTAATTCACATAATCCTAGTGAATGCGCACACAACATGGCCAAACAAAATCAAAAGACATTACCTGGCCTATCAGGCCAATGGAAACTCATAGGCAACACAGTCCATTGAACTAGGCGATTACATGCAGCCATACAAAGTCCATGGGCCATGCCGCAGAGTCAAACCCACAACCTCTCGCAGCCAAGCAAAGCAGCTTCCACTAGACCAACACAGGGAAGTGGGAAACGGATTCTACATTAATTCACATAATCCTAGTGACTGCGCACACAACATGGCCAAACAAAAGACAATACCTGGCCTATCAATCCAATGGAAACTCATAGGCAACACAGTCCATTAGACTAGGCAAATACATGCAGCCATACAAAGTTCATGGGCCTTGCCTCAGAGTCGAACCCACAACTTCTTGGAGAACAAGCAAAGAGCCTACCACTAAACCAACACAGAGAAGTTGGAAACCGATTCTACATTAATTCACATAATCCTAGTGACTGCGCACACAACATGGGGAAACAAAAGCAAAAGACATTACCTGGCCTATCAAGCCAATGGAAACTCATAGGCAACACAGTCCATTGAACTAGACAATTACATGGAGACATACAAAGTCCATGGGCCTTGCCTCAGAGTCAAACCCACAACCTCTCGCAGCCAAGCAAAGAGCCTACCACTACACCAACACAGATAAGTGGGAAACTGATTCTACATTAATTCACATAATCCTACCGACTGCGCACACAACATGGCCAAACAAAAGACAATACCTGGCCTATCAATCCAATGGAAACTCATAGGCAACACAGTACATTATCATAGGCAATTAAATGCAGCCATACAAAGCCCATGGGCCTTGCCCCAGAGTCGAACCCACAACCTCTCGTAGCCCAAGCAAAGAGCCTACCAATACACCAACACAGAGAAGTGAAAAACTGATTCTACATTAATTCACATAATCCTAGTGACTGCGCACACAACATGGCCAAACAAAAGCAAAAGACAGTACCTGGCCTATCAATCCAATAGAAACTCATAGGCAAAGCAATCAATTGGACTAGGCAATTACATGCAGCCATACAAAGTCCATGGGCCTTGCCTCAGAGTCGAACCCACAACCTCTTGTAGCCCAAGCAAAGAGCCTACCACTACACCAACACAGAGAAGAGCGAAACTGACTCAACATAAATTCACATAATCCTAGTGACTGCGCACACAACATGGCCAAACAAAAGCAAAAGACAGTCCCTGGCCTATCAATCCAATGGAAACTCATATACAACATAGTACATTGGACTAGGCAATTACATGCAGCCATACAAAGTCCATGGGCCTTGCCTCAGAGTCAAACCCACAACCTCTGGCAGAACAAGCAAAGAGCTTACAACTACACCAACACAAAAAAGTAGGAAGGTGCGTCTACATTAATTCACATATTCCTAGAGACTGCGCACACAACATGGCCAAACAAAAGCAAAAGACATTACCTGGCCTATCAAGCCAATGGAAACTCATAGGCAACACAGTCCATTGGACTAAACAATTACATGCAGCCATACAAAGTCCATGGGCTTTGCCTCTGAGTCAAACCCACAATTTCTCGCAGCCCAAGCAAAGAGCCTACCACTACACCAACACAGACAAGATGGAAACTGAGTTTACATTAAGAACCTATAAAGATGTGAGTGAACCAGCCAATATAAAAGTATATAATCTTTATTGAAAAATTTGTTAAAAGACAAACACATAAAACAGACAATGATGAGGACACATACAATTAACCTCAGGTGAACCAAAATATACAAGCAATAAATAGCATAAGTGCATAATGGTCATGTATCGGAAAAAAAGTGCACCAAAAAAGGGGTGCTGTCCAAGTTTCTTTGAAGAGCCAATAGTCTTTAGGTAGATGAAGAGTGTCCCAAAGAACACCAATAAGGTGGAACTATATTAAATTTCAAGCTAAACAAAGCTTTTTTCTTCATTCAAGACTAAATGTATGAGAGCCACAATCCTATTGCTACAAAACGTGGCATATAACAGGGGAAACAAAGAATACATGTGTCTATGATATTAACAGGATATAATCCTATAAGATGCAAACATAATAGTTTACAAAAAGCAAATCCTGAATGGATCAGGTGGTATAACCACAACAATGTTTCCAAATGCCTACAGTCCCAAACAGGGGAGAAGCAGGATCTCAACCATACATATAAAGAAAAGGGAGAAACTGACACAAGTGTCAAAATATAACACTTTTTTCACAGGGCTGGACTAGGAGGCCATATTCCCAGTGTTATAATCAGATAGAAGGGCGGAATGGCTGTATTACCACAGTACTATACCTTTACAAGGAAACAGAGTCAGCCATAGGACCGACCCAAACACTGTGGTGAATCCACAAAAACACACACCAGAAGGGTGTTACAGGGCCCAGACTAAAAAGCCATATTCCCAGTACTATAGCCCACAGAAAGGCAGCATGGCTGCAATACCACAGTAATTTGCCCCTACAAGGGAACAAAGTCAGCCATAAGAACCAACCTTAGCACTGAGTGGCAAGCCCACAAAGACACAGACCAGGAAGATAATAACCTGAGGATAAAGGTACCCCGACACGTGTTTCGCAGAAAAGCTTCTTCCAAGGGGAAACACGTGTCGGGGTACCTTTATCCTCAGGTTATTATCTTCCTGGTCTGTGTCAGTTTCTGCCTTTTCTTTATATGTATGGTTGAGATCCTGCTTCTCCCCTGTTTGGGACTGTAGGCATTTGGAAACATTGTTGTGGTTATACCACCTGATCCATTCAGGATTTGCTTTTTATAAACTATTATGTTTGCATCTTATAGGATTATATCCTGTTAATATCATAGACACATGTATTCTTTGTTTCCCCTGTTATATGCCACGTTTTGTAGCAATAGGATTGTGGCTCTCATACATTTAGTCTTGAATGAAGAAAAAAGCTTTGTTTAGCTTGAAATTTAATATAGTTCCACCTTATTGGTGTTCTTTGGGACACTCTTCATCTACCTAAAGACTATTGGCTCTTCAAAGAAACTTGGACAGCACCCCTTTTTTGGTGCACTTTTTTTCCGATACATGACCATTATGCACTTATGCTATTTATTGCTTGTATATTTTGGTTCACCTGAGGTTAATTGTATGTGTCCTCATCATTGTCTGTTTTATGTGTTTGTCTTTTAACAAATTTTTCAATAAAGATTATATACTTTTATATTGGCTGGTTCACTCACATCTTTATAGGTTCTTACTGCTTAAATGAGTGTAGCTATCTTTACTTTTTGGTCATTCAATTGGTTCTTTTGAGTTTACATTAGTTCACATAATCCTAGTGACTGTGCACACAACATTGCGAAACAAATGCAAAATACATTATCTGGCCTATCAATCCAATGGAAACTCATAGGCAACACAGTCCATTAGACTAGGCAAATACATGCAGCCATACAAAGTTCATGGGCCTTGCCTCAGAGTCGAACCCACAACCTCTTGGAGAACAAGCAAAGAGCCTACCACTAAACCAACACAGAGAAGTTGGGAATTGACTCTACATTAATTCACATAATCCTAGTGACTGCGCACACAACATGGCCAAACAAAAGCAAAAGACAGTACCTGGCCTATCAATCCAATGGAAACTCATAGGCAACACAGTCCATTGGACTAGACAATTACATGGAGACATACAAAGTCCATGGGCCTTGCTTCAGAGTCAAACCCACAACCTCTTGCAGCCAAGCAAAGAGCCTACCACTACACCAATACAGAGAAGTGGGAAACTGATTCTACATTAATTCACATAATCCTACCGACTGCGCACACAACATGGCTAAACAAAAGCAAAAGACAGTACCTGGCTTATCAATCCAATGGAAACTCATAGGCAACACAGTCCATTGGACTAGGCAATAACATGCAGCCATACAAAGTCCATGGGCCTTGCCTCAAAGTCGAACTCACAACCTCTCGCAGCTCAAGCAAAGAGCTTACCACTACACCAACACAGAGAAATGTGAACCTGCCTCTACATTAATTCACATAATCCTAGTGACTGCGCACACAACATGGCGAAACGAAAGCAAAAGTCCATACCTGGCCTATCAATCCAATGGAAACTCATAGGCAACACAGTCCATTGGACTAGGCAATTACATGCAGCCATAAAAAGTCCATGGGCCTTGCCTCAGAGTCAAACCCACAACTTCTCGCAGCCCAAGCAAAGATCCTACCAATACACCAACACAGAGAAGTGGAAAACAGATTCTACATTAATTCACATAATCCTAGTGACTGCGCACACAACATGGCCAAACGAAAGCAAAAGACAGTACCTGGCCTATCAATCCAATGGAAACTCAGAGGCAACCCCATCCATTGGACTAGGCAATTACATGCAGCCATACAGAGTCCATGGGCCTTGCCTCAGAGTCTATCCCACAACCTTTGGCAGAACAAACAAAGAGCCTACAACCACACCAACACAAAGAAGTAGGAAGCTGCATCTACATTAATTCACATAATCCTAGTGACTGCGCACACAACATGGCCAAACAGAAGCAAAAGACAATACCTGGCCTATCAAGCCAATGGAAACTCATAGGCAACACAGTCCATTGAACTAGGCAATTACATGCAGCCATACAAAGTCCATGGGCCTTGCCTCAGAGTCAAACCCACAACCTCTCGCAGCCAAGCAAAGCGCCTTCCACTACACCAACACAGAGAAGTGGGAAACTGATTCTACATTAATTCACATAATCCTACCGACTTCGCACACAACATAACCAAACAAAAGACATTACCTGGCCTATCAGTCCAATGAAAACTCATAGGCAACACAGTACATTGGACTAGGCAATTACATGCAGCCATACAAAGTCTATGGGCTTTGCCTCAGAGTCAAACCCACATTTTCTCGCAGCCCAAGCAAAGTGCCTACCACTACACCAACACAGAGAAGTTGAAAACTGAGTTTACATTAGTTCACATAATCCTAGTGACTGCGCACACAACATGGCCAAACAAAAGCAAAAGGTAGTACCTGGCCTATCAATCCAATAGGAACTCATAGGTAACACAGTCAACTAAAATAGGCAATTACATGCAGCAATACAAACTCCATGGGCCTTGCCTCAAAGTCGACCCAACAACCTTTCGCAGCTTAAGCAAAGAGACTACCACTACACCAACACAGAGAAGTAGGTAAATGACTCTACATTAATTCACATAATCCTAGTGACTGCGCACACAACATGGCCAAACAAATGCAAAAGATATTATCTGGCCTATCAATCCAATGAAATCATAGGCAACATAGTCCATTAGACTAAGCAAAGTCATACAAAGTTAATGGGCCTTGCCTCAGAGTCGAACCCACAACCTCTTGGAGAACAAGCAAAGAGCCTACCACTAAACCAACACAGAGAAGTTGGAAACCGACTCTACATTAATTCACATAATCCTAGTGACTGCGCACACAACATGGCCAAACAAAAGCAAAAGACATTACCTGGCCTATCAATCCAATGTAAACTCATAGGTAACACAGTACATTACTAGGATTATGTGAATTAATGTAGAGTCAGGTTCACATTTCTCTGTGTTGGTGTAGTGGTAGGCTTTTTTCTTGGGCTGCGAGAGGTTGTGAGTTCGACTCTGAGGCAAGGCCCATGGACTTTGTATGGCTGCATGTAATTGCCTAGTCCAATGGACTATGTTCTCTATGAGTTTCCATTGGATTGATAGGCCAGGGACTGTCTTTTGCTTTTGTTTGGCCATGTTGTGTGCGCAGTCACTAGGATTATGTGAATTTATGTTGAGTCAGTTTCGCTCTTCTCTGTGTTGGTGTAGTGGTAGGCTCTTTGCTTGGGCTGAGAGAGGTTGTGGGTTTGACTCTGAGACAAGGCCCATGGACTTTGTATGGCTGCATGTAATTGCCTAGTCCAATTGATTGCGTTGCCTATAAGTTTCCATTGGATTGATAGGCCAGGTACCGTCTTTTGCTTTTGTTTGGCCATGTTGTGTGCGCAGTCACTAGGATTATGTGAATTAATGTAGAATCTGTTTTCCACTTCTCTGTGTTGGTGTATTGGTAGGCTCTTTGCTTGGGCTACGAGAGGTTGTGGGTTTGACTCTGGGGCAAGGCCCATGGGCTTTGTATGGCTGCATGCAATTGCCTAGTCCAATGTACTGTGTTACCTATGAGTTTACATTGGATTGATAGGCCAGGTAATGTCTTTTGCTTTTGTTTGGCCATGTTGTGTGCGCAGTCACTAGGATTATGTGAATTAATGTAGAGTCAGTTTCCAACTTCTCTGTGTTGGTTTAGTGGTAGGCTCTTTGCTTGTTCTCCAAGAGGATGTGGGTTCGACTCTGAGGCAAGGCCCATGAACTTTGTATGGCTGCATGTATTTGACTAGTCTAATGGACTGTGTTGCCTATGAGTTTCCATTGGATTGATAGGCCAGGTATTGTCTTTTGTTTGGCCATGTTGTGTGCGCAGTCGGTAGGATTATGTGAATTAATGTAGAATCAGTTTCCCACTTCTCTGTGTTGGTGTAGTGGTAGGCTCTTTGCTTGGGCTGCGAGAAGTTGTGGGTTTGACTTTTAGGCAAAGCCCATGGACTTTGTATGGCTGCATGTAATTGCCAAGTCCAATGGACTGTGTTGCCTATGAGTTTCCATTGAATTGATAGGCCAGGTATTGTCTTTTGTTTAGCCATGTTGTGTGCGCAGTCGGTAGGATTATGTGAATTAATGTAGAATCAGTTTCCCACTTCTCTGTGTTGGTGTAGTGGTAGGCTCTTTGCTTGGCTGCGAGAGGTTGAGGGTTTGACTCTGAGGCAAGGCCCATGGACTTTGTATGTCTCCATGTAATTTTCTAGTCCAATGGACTGTGTTGCCTATGAGTTTCCATTGGATTGATAAGCCAGGTACTGACTTTTGCTTTTGTTTGGCCATGTTGTGTGCGCAGTCAGTAGGATTATGTGAATTAATGTAGAACCAGTTTCCCACTTTTCTGTGTTGGTGTAGTGGTAGGCTCTTTGCTTGGCTGCGCGAGGTTGTGGGTTTGACTCTGAGGCAAGGCCCATGGACTTTGTATGTCTCCATGTAATTGTCTAGTCCAATGGACTGTGTTGCCTATGAGTTTCCATTGGATTGATAGGCCAGGTACTGTCTTTTGCTTTTGTTTGGCCATGTTGTGTGCGCAGTCACTAGGATTATGTGAATTAATGTAGAGTCTGGTTCACATTTCTTTGTGTTGGTGTAGTGGTAGGCTCTTTGCTTGAGCTGCGAGAGGTTGTGAGTTCGACTTTGAGGCAAGGCCCATGGACGTTGTATGGCTGCATGTTATTGCCTAGTCCAATGGACTATGTTGCCTATGAGTTTTAATTGGAATGATAGGCCAGGTACTGTCTTTTGCTTTTGTTTGGCCATGTTGTGTGCGCAGTCACTAGGATTATGTGAATTAATGTAGAGTCAGTTTCACACTTCTCTGTGTTGCTGTAGCGGTAGGCTTTTTTTCTTGGGCTGCGAGAGGTTGTGAGTTCGACTCTGAGGCAAGGCCCATGGACTTTGTATGGCTGCATGTAATTGCCTAGTCCAATGGACTGTGTTGCCTATGAGTTTCCATTGGATTGATAGGCCAGGTACTGTCTTTTGCTTTCGTTTGGCCATGTTGTGTGCGCAGTCACTAGGATTATGTGAGTTAATGAAGAGTCAGTTTCAAACTTCTCTGTGTTGGTGTAGTGGTAGGCTCTTTGCTTTGGCTGCGAGAAGTTGTGGGTTTGACTCTAATGCAAGGTTCATGGACTTTGTATAACTGCATGTATTTGCCTAGTCCACTGGACTGTGTTGCCTATGAGTTTCCATTGGATTGATAGGCCAGGTATTGACTTTTGCTTTCGTTTGGCCATGTTGTGTGCGCAGTCACTAGGATTATGTGAATTAATGTAGAGTCAGTTTCACATTTCTCTGTGTTGGTGTAGTGGTAGGATCTTTGCTTGGGCTGCGAGAAGTTGTGGGTTTGACTCTGAGGCAAGGCCCATGGACTTTTTATGGCTGCATGTAATTGCCTAGTCCAATGGACTGTGTTGCCTATGAGTTTCCATTGGATTGATAGGCCAGGTATGGACTTTTGCTTTCGTTTGGCCATGTTGTGTGCGCAGTCACTAGGATTATGTGAATTAATGTAGAGGCAGGTTCACATTTCTCTGTGTTGGTGTAGTGGTAGGCTCTTTGTTTGAGCTGCGAAAGGTTGTGAGTTCGACTTTGAGGCAAGGCCCATGGACTTTGTATGGCTGCATGTTATTGCCTAGTCCAATGGACTGTGTTGCCTATGAGTTTCCATTGGATTGATAAGCCAGGTACTGTCTTTTGCTTTTGTTTAGCCATGTTGTGTGCGCAGGCGGTAGGATTATGTGAATTAATGTAGAATCAGTTTCCCACTTCTCTGTATTGGTGTAGTGGTAGGCTCTTTGCTTGGCTGCGAGAGGTTGTGGGTTTGGCTCTGAAGCAAGGCCCATGGACTTTGTATGTCTCCATGTAATTGTCTAGTCCAATGGACTGTGTTGCCTATGAGTTTCCATTGGATTGATAGGCCAGGTACTGTCTTTTGCTTTTGTTTGGCCATGTTGTGTGCGCAGTCACTAGGATTATGTGAATTAATGTAGAGTCAGTTTCCAACTTCTCTGTGTTGGTTTAGTGGTAGGCTGTTTGCTTGTTCTCCAAGAGGTTGTGGGTTCGACTCTGAGGCAAGGCCCATGAACTTTGTATGGCTGCATGTATTTGCCTAGTCTAATGGACTGTGTTGCCTATGAGTTTCCATTGGATTGATAGGCCAGATAATGTCTTTTGCATTTGTTTCGCAATGTTGTGTGCACAGTCACTAGGATTATGTGAACTAATGTAAACTCAGTTTCCATCTTGTCTGTGTTGGTGTAGTGGTAGGCTCTTTGCTTGGGCTGCGACAAATTGTGGGTTTGACTCAGAGGCAAAGCCCATGGACTTTGTATGGCTGCATGTAATTGTTTAGTCCAATGGATTGTGTTGCCTATGAGTTTCCATTGGCTTGATAGGCCAGGTAATGTCTTTTGCTTTTGTTTGGCCATGTTGTGTGCGCAGTCTCTAGGAATATGTGAATTAATGTAGACGCACCTTCCTACTTTTTTGTGTTGGTGTAGTTGTAAGCTCTTTGCTTGTTCTGCCAGAGGTTGTGGGTTTGACTCTGAGGCAAGGCCCATGGACTTTGTATGGCTGCATGTAATTGCCTAGTCCAATGGACTATGTTGTATATGAGTTTCCATTGGATTGATAGGCCAGGGACTGTCTTTTGCTTTTGTTTGGCCATGTTGTGTGTGCAGTCACTAGGATTATGTGAATTTATGTTGAGTCAGTTTCGCTCTTCTCTGTGTTGGTTTAGTGGTAGGCTCTTTGCTTGGGCTACAAGAGGTTGTGGGTTCGACTCTGAGGCAAGGCCCATGGACTTTGTATGGCTGCATGTAATTGCCTAGTCCAATTGATTGCTTTGCCTATGAGTTTCTATTGGATTGATAGGCCAGGTACTGTCTTTTGCTTTTGTTTGTCCATGTTGTGTGCGCAGTCACTAGGATTATGTGAATTAATGTAGAATCAGTTTTTCACTTCTCTGTGTTGGTGTATTGGTAGGCTCTTTGCTTGGGCTGCGAGAGGTTGTGGGTTCGACTCTGGGGCAAGGCCCATGGGCTTTGTATGGCTGCATTTAATTGCCTAGTCTAATGTACTGTGTTACCTATGAGTTTCCATTGGATTGATAGGCCAGGTACTGTCTTTTGCTTTTGTTTGGCCATGTTGTGTGCGCAGTCACTAGGATTATGTGAATTAATGTAGAGTCGGTTTCCAACTTCTCTGTGTTGGTTTAGTGGTAGGCTCTTTGCTTGTTCTCCAAGAAGTTGTGGGTTCGACTCTGAGGCAAGGCCCATGAACTTTGTATGGCTGCATGTATTTGCCTAGTCTAATGGACTGTGTTGCCTATGAGTTTCCATTGGATTGATAGGCCAGGTATTGTCTTTTGTTTGGCCATGTTGTGTGCGCAGTCAGTAGGATTATGTGAATTAATGTAGAATCAGTTTCCCACTTATCTGTGTTGGTGTAGTGGTAGGCTCTTTGCTTGGCTGCGAGAGGTTGTGGGTTTGACTTTGAGGCAAGGCCCACGGACTTTGTATGTCTCCATGTAATTGTCTAGTTCAATGGACTGTGTTGCCTATGAGTTTCCATTGGCTTGATAGGCCAGGTAATGTCTTTTGCTTTTGTTTGGCCATGTTGTGTGCACATTCACTAGGATTATGTGAATTAATGTAGACGCAACTTCCTACTTCTTTGTGTTGGTGTAGTTGTAGGCTCTTTGCTTGTTCTGCCAGAGGTTGTGGGTTTGACTCTGAGGCAAGGCCCATGGACTTTGTATGGCTGCATGTAATTGTCAAGTCCAATGGACTGTGTTGCCTACGAGTTTCCATTGGATTGATAGGCCAGGTATTGTCTTTTGCTTTTGTTTGGCCATGTTGTGTGCGCAGTCACTAGGATTATGTGAATTAATGTAGAATCCGTTTCCCACTTCTCTGTGTTGGTGTAGTGGTAGGCTCTTTGCTTGGGCTGTAAGAGGTTGTGGGTTTAACTCTGAGGCAAGGCCCATGGACTTTGTATGGCTGCATGTAATTGCCTAGTCCAATGGATTGATAGGCCAGGTACTGTCTTTTGTTTTCGTTTGGCCATGTTTTGTGCGCAGTCACTAGGATTATGTGAGTTAATGTAGAGACAGTTTCACACTTCTCTGTGTTGCTGAAGTGGTAGGCTTTTTTGTTGGGCTGCGAGAGGTTGTGAGTTCGACTCTGAGGCAAGGCCCATGGACTTTGTATGGCTGCATGTAATTGCATAGTCCAATGGACTGCGTTACCTATGAGTTTCCATTGGATTGATAGGCCAGGTGCTTTCTTTTGCTTTTGTTTGGCCATGTTGTGTGCGCAGTCACTAGGATTATGTGAATTAATGTAGAGTCAGTTTCACATTTCTCTGTGTTGGTGTAGTGGTAGGCTCTTTGCTTGGGCTGCGAGAGGTTGTGGGTTTGACTCTGAGGCAAGGCCCATGGACTTTTTATGGCTGCATGTAATTGCCTAGTCCAATGGACTTTGTTGCCTATGAGTTTCCATTGGATTGATAGGCCAGGTATTGACTTTTGCTTTCGTTTGGCCATGTTGTGTGCGCAGTCACTAGGATTATGTGAATTAATGTAGAGTCAGTTTCACATTTCTCTGTGTTGGTGTAGTGGTAGGCTCTTTGCTTGGGCTGCGAGAGGTTGTGGGTTTGACTCTGAGGCAAGGCCCATGGACTTTTTATGGCTGCATGTAATTGCCTAGTCCAATGGACTGTGTTGCCTATGAGTTTCCATTGGATTGATAGGCCAGGTACTGTCTTTTGTTTTCGTTTGGCCATGTTGTGTGCGCACTCACTAGGATTATGTGAATTAATGTAGAGGCAGGTTCACATTTCTCTGTGTTGGTGTAGTGTTAGGCTCTTTGCTTGAGCTGCGAGAGGTTGTGGGTTTGACTCTGAGGCAAGGCCCATGGACTTTTTATGGCTGCATGTTATTGCCTAGTCCAATGGACTGTGTTGCCTATGAGTTTCCATTGGATTGATAAGCCAGGTACTGTCTTTTGCTTTTGTTTAGCCATGTTGTGTGCGCAGTCGGTAGGATTATGTGAATTAATGTAGAATCAGTTTCCAACTTCTCTGTGTTGGTTTAGTGGTAGGCTCTTTGCTTGTTCTCCAAGAGGTTGTGGGTTCGACTCTGAGGCAAGGCTCATGAACTTTGTATGGCTGCATGTATTTGCCTAGTCTAATGGACTGTGTTGCCTATGAGTTTCCATTGGATTGATAGGCCAGATAATGTCTTTTGCATTTGTTTCGCCATGTTGTGTGCACAGTCACTAGGATTATGTGAACTAATGTAAACTCAGTTTCCAACTTGTCTGTGTTGTTGTAGTGGTAGGCTCTTTGCTTGGGATGCGAGAAATTGTGGGTTTGACTCTGAGGCAAAGCCCATGGACTTTGTATGGCTGCATGTAATTGTTTAGTCCAATGGACTGTGTTGCCTATGAGTTTCCATTGGCTTGATAGGCCAGGTAATGTCTTTTGCTTTTGTTTGGCCATGTTGTGTGCGCAGTCACTAGGAATATGTAAATTAATGTAGACGCAGCTTCCTACTTTTTTGTGTTGGTGTAGTTGTAAGCTCTTTGCTTGTTCTGCCAGAGGTTGTGGGTTTGACTCTGAGGCAAGGCCCATGGACTTTGTATGGCTGCATGTAATTGCCTAGTCCAATGGACTATGTTGTATATGAGTTTCCATTGGATTGATAGGCCAGGGACTGTCTTTTGCTTTTGTTTGGCCATGTTGTGTGCACAGTCACTAGGATTATGTGAACTAATGTAAACTCTGTACCAACTTCTCTGTGTTGGTGTAGTGGTAGGCTCTTTGCTTGGGCTACAAGAGGTTGTGGGTTCGACTCTGAGGCAAGGCCCATGGACTTTGTATGGCTGCATGTAATTGCCTAGTCCAATTGATTGCTTTGCCTATGAGTTTCTATTGGATTTATAGGCCAGGTAATGTCTTTTGCTTTTGTTTGGCCATGTTGTGTGCGCAGTCACTAGGATTATGTGAATTAATGTAGAATCAGTTTTCCACTTCTCTGTGTTGGTGTATTTGTAGGCTCTTTGCTTGGGCTACAAGAGGTTGTGGGTTCGACTCTGGGGCAAGGCCCATGGGCTTTGTATGGCTGCATGTATTTGCCTAGTCTAATGGACTGTGTTGCCTATGAGTTTCCATTGGATTGATAGGCCAGGTATTTTCTTTTGTTTGGCCAAGTTGTGTGCGCAGTCGGTAGGATTATGTGAATTAATGTAGAATCAGTTTCCCACTTCTCTGTGTTGGTGTAGTGGTAGGCTCTTTGCTTGGCTGCGAGAGGTTGTGGGTTTGACTCTGAGGCAAGGCCCATGGACTTTGTATGTCTCCATGTAATTGTCTAGTCCAATGGACTGTGTTGCCTATGAGTTTCTATTGGATTTATAGGCCAGGTACTGTCTTTTGCTTTTGTTTGGCCATGTTGTGTGCGCAGTCACTAGGATTATGTGAATTAATGTAGAGTCAGGTTCACATTTCTCTGTGTTGGTGTAGTTGTAGGCTCTTTGCTAGAGCTGCGAGAGGTTGTGAGTTCAACTTTGAGGCAAGGCCCATGGACTTTGTATGGCTGCATGTTATTGCCTAGTCCAATGGACTATGTTACCTATGAGTTTCAATTGGAATGATAGGCCAGGTACTGTCTTTTGCTTTTGTTTGGCCATGTTGTGTGCGCAGTCACTAGGATTATGTGAATTAATGTAGAGTCAGTTTCACACTTCTCTGTGTTGATGTAGTGGTAGGCTTTTTTCTTGGGCTGCGAGAGGTTGTGAGTTCGACTCTGAGGCAAGGCCCATGGACTTTGTATGGCTGCATGTAATTGCCTAGTCCAATGGACTATGTTGTCTATGAGTTTCCATTGGATTGATAGGCCAGGGACTGTCTATTGCTTTTGTTTGGCCATGTTGTGTGCGCAGTCACTAGGATTATGTGAATTTATGTTGAGTCAATTTCGCACTTCTCTGTGTTGGTGTAGTGGTAGGCTCTTTGCTTCGACTTTGAGAGGTAGTGGTTTTGACTCTGAGGCAAGGCCCATGGACTTTGTATGGCTGCATGTTATTGCCTAGTCCAAAGGATTGCGTTGCCTATGAGTTTCCATTGGATTAATAGGCCAGGTACTGTCTTTTGCTTTTGTTTGGCCATGTTGTGTGCGCAGTCACTAGGATTATGTGAATTAATGTAGAGTCATTCACCTAATTCTCTGTGTTGGTGTAGTGGTAGTCTCTTTGCTTAAGCTGCGAGAGGTTGTGGGTTCGACTCTGAGGCAATGCCCATGGAGTTTGTATGGCTGCATGTAATCGCCTAGTTCAATTGACTGTGTTGCCTATGAGTTCCCATCGGATTGATAGGCCAGGTACTGTCTTTTGCTTTTGTTTGGCCATGTTGTGTGCGCAGTCACTAGGATTATGTGAACTAATGTAAACTCAGATTCCAACTTCTCTGTGTTGGTGTAGTGGCAGGCTCTTTGCTTGGGCTGCGAGAAATTGTGGGTTCGACTCTGAGGCAAGGCCCATGGAGTTTGTATGGCTGCATGTAATCGCCTAGTTCAATTGACTGTGTTGCCTATGAGTTTCCATTGGCTTGATAGGCTAGGTAATGTCTTCTGCTTTTGTTTGGCCATGTTGTGTGCGCAGTCACTAGGATTATGTGAATTAATGTAGACGCAGCTTCCTACTTCTTTGTGTTTTTGTAGTTGTAGGCTCTTTGCTTGTTCTGCCAGAGGTTGTGGGTTTGACTCTGAGGCAAGGCCCATGGACTTTGTATGGCTGCATGTAATTGCCTAGTCCAATGGACTATGTTGCCTATGAGTTTCCATTGGATTGATAGGCCAGGTACTGCCTTTTGCTTTTGTTTGACCATGTTGTGTGCGCAGTCACTAGGGTTATGGGAATTAATGTAGAGTCAGTTTCCCACTTCTCTGTGTTGGTGTAGTGGTAGGCTCTTTGCTTGGGCTGCGAGAGGTTGTGGGTTCGACTCTAATGCAAGGCTCATGGACTTTGAATGGCTGCATGTAATTGCTTAGTCCAATGGACTGTGTTGCCTATGAGTTTCTATTGGATTGATAGGCCAGTTACTGTCTTTTGTTTTCGTTTGGCCATGTTGTGTGCGCAGTCACTAGGATTATGTGAAATAATGTAGAGTCAGGTTTACATTTCTCTGTGTTGGTGTAGTGGTAGGCTCTTTGCTTGAGCTGCGAGAGGTTGTGAGTTCGACTTTGAGGCAAGGCCCATGGACTTTGTATGGCTGCATGTAATTGCCTAGTCCAATTGATTGTTTTTCTTATGAGTTTCTATTGGATTGATAGGCCAGGTACTGTCTTTTTCTTTTGTTTGGCAATGTTGTGTGCGCAGTCACTAGGATTATGTGAATTAATGTAGAGTCATTCACCTACTTCTCTGTGTTGGTGTAGTGGTAGTCTCTTTGCTTAAGCTACCAGAGGTTGTGGGTTCGACTCTGAGGCAAGGCCCCTGGAGTTTGTATGGCTGCATGTAATTGCCTATTTCAATTAACTGTTTTGCCTATGAGTTCCCATTGGATTGATAGGCCAGGTACTGTCTTTTGCTTTTGTTTGGCCATGTTGTGTGCGCAGTCACTAGGATTATGTGAACTAATGTAAACTCAGTTTCCAACTTCTCTGTCTTGGTGTAGTGGTAGGCTCTTTGCTTGGGCTGCGAGAAATTGTGGGTTTGACTCTGAGGCAAAGCCCATGGACTTTATATGGCTGCGTGTAATTGCCTAGTCCAATGGACTGTGTTGCCTATGAGTTTCCATTGGATTGATTGGCCAGGTATTATCTTTTGTTTGGTTATGTTGTGTGCGCAGTCGGTAGGATTATGTGAATTAATGTAGAATCAGTTTCCCAGTTCTCTGTGTTGCTGTAGTGGAAGGCTCTTTGCTTAGCTGCAAGAGGTTGTGGGTTTGACTCTGAGGCAAGGCCCATGGAGTTTGTATGGCTGCATGTAATTGCCTAGTTCAATTAACTGTGTTGCCTATGAGTTCCCATTGGATTGATAGGCCACGTACTGTCTTTTGCTTTTGTTTGGCCATGTTGTGTGCGCAGTCACTAGGATTATGTGAATTAATGTAGAAATGGTTTTCCACTTCTCTGTGTTGGTGTATTGGTAGGCTCTTTGCCTTGGCTATGAGAGGTTGTGGGTTTGACTCTGGGGCAAGGCCCATGGGCTTTGTATGGCTGCATGTAATTGCCTAGTCCAATGTACTGTGTTACCTATGAGTTTCCATTGGATTGATAGGCCACGTACTGTCTTTTGCTTTTGTTTGGCCATGTTGTGTGCGCAGTCACTAGGATTATGTTAATTAATGTAGAGTCGGTTTCCAACTTCTCTGAGTTGGTTTAGTGGTAGGCTCTTTGCTTGTTCTCCAAGAGGTTGTGGGTTCGACTCTGAGGCAATGCCCATGAACTTTACATGGCTGCATGTAAGTGCCTAGTCTAATGGACTGTGTTGCCTATGAGTTTCCATTGGATTGATAGGCCAGATAATGTCTTTTGCATTTGTTTGGCCATGTTGTGTGCGTAGTCACTAGGATTATGTGAATTAATGTAGAGTCATTCACCTACTTCTCTGTGTTGGTGTAGTGGTAGGCTCTTTGCCCTGGCTACGAGAGTTTGTGGGTTCGACTCTGGGGCAAGACCCATGGGCTTTGTATGGCTGCATGTAATTGCCTAGTCCAATGTACTGTGTTACCTATGAGTTTCTATTGGATTGATAGGCTAGGTACTGTCTTTTGCTTTTGTTTGGCCATGTTGTGTGCGCAGTCACTAGGATTATGTTAATTAATGTAGAGTCGGTTTCCAACTTCACTGAGTTGGTTTAGTGGTAGGCTCTTTGCTTGTTCTCCAAGAGGTTGTGGGTTCGACTCTGAGGCAAGGCCCATGAACTTTGTTTGGCTGCATGTAATTGCCTAGTCTAATGGACTGTGTTGCCTATGAGTTTCCATTTGATTGAATGGCCAGGTACTGTCTTTTGTTTTCGTTTGGCCATGTTGTGTGCGCAGTCACTAGGATTATGTGAATTAATGCTATTGGATTTTTCAAGTCAGTATTCACACAGCAGTTTCTGCTATTTCATGTATTCCCCTTACATAGTCACTGGTGTGCATACCTTATCTCCCCATAGTGATGTTTTTTTAGGTTTTTGCACCCAGTTCGGACTTAGAATGGTGTTCCAAACGTTATTCCTATTTGTTAGTATTTTTTCGTTTGTGAACCCTCCCCAACCACACCTATTGCCAATCCATATCATACGCATAAATAGCCTGGGTCTCAGCTTCCCATACACGGTAGGTTTTTTAACTGCATGAGAGGACACACACAAGCTAGGGACCCCAACGTAGAGAAATACTTTGGCGTAGTGTTGGGGCTCTATTGCATTGATCAATTCAGTAGCTAAATTTCTCTTGATTCATATGTTCATGGCAGTAATGCAGATTCCATTTTTCACATATTCACTCTTGCATATAGCTATTGAATTTTTCAAGTCAGTATTCACACAGCAGTTTCTGCTATTTCATGTATTCCCCTTACATAGTCACTGGTGTGCATACCTTATCTCCCCATAGTGCCTGGGATCTGACCCAGACACTAGCAGTTTTGCACTCCTACCCAAAACTGGGCTGTTCCCTGAACTCACTACCTCCACGGTTCAACTCTTAACTGAACTTCAACTAACTAACTGGTTTTCCCACCTCCAGGCCTGTGAACTCCTTGGTGGGTGGGGCCAACCGCCTGGCACCGCCCCACCTGGTGTGGACATCAGCCCCTGGAGGGAGGCAACAACGGTTTTGTGTCTGACTAGTGTAACTATCCGGGAAAGGGGGTGTGTGTGTGTGTTATGTCTGTGACTAACTGGCTAGTCCAGGGCGTCACACTTGCACCCCCTTCTTGTGATGTGAAGGTGTGTAGTCAGTGCCTACGTGTAATTCCTGACACCACTCCTCTGGCTGACTTGGTGAGCTGTCACTGACTGGGTGGGGTGCAGTAATGGTGGATGCTGCTGCTGCTTGGATAGCATGTGTATCTACTGTGAACAGCTTATCAATGGTGGAAAATCGGGGCAGCTTAACCTCTTGCTCTCCGCAGTTCAACACTCTCACGCGCACTCTTCCCTTCCGTATTAATGAATAAAACTGTGATATAAATAGTATATAGATACCCCACAAATGCAGATAAAGGTAGGTTATGGGAAAAGGGAGAAGAGGGAAACAGGAAAATAGTGTAATAAAGTATACCTTCCAGGGGGGAGAGGAAATGGCAGCACAGCCAGTGGAGGTGAAGCAAGGGGAAGCCTGCAACTAAATTGTTGAGAGCATTATCACATGGTGACTGAGCCTGATTGTAACGGGAGCATAGAGGTGCCGATCCTGTCTTACCTGCGTTGGTGTAGAAGTGGGTTTCCAGTGGTGGAGTCAGCTGTGTGCAGTGGTGGCTGTGGGTTCTTTTATGTGCGACCGTAGTAATAGCTGCGCCCACTTCCTGTATGGGAGTGGAATGCAGTGAGGCTAATGGAACGCACGTCCACGTGCCGCGCCCCTGAAGGTAATACCGATCATTGAATACAAAAAAATTTCTCATACTACTGTATGGGGGTCCCTATATTTAATATGATATCCAAGCCACAGCATCCACCGTTACTTCACCACACCCATTCAGTGACAGCTCACCAAGTCAACCAGAGGAGTGGTGTAAGGAATTACACGTAGGCACTGACTCCACACCTTCACATCACAAGAAGCGGGTCCACAGGGTAGTGCAAGAATACGAGCAAGTCTTCAGCAAACATCCGCTAGACTTTGGGAGAATAAAAGGGGTCCATATTCATGGTTTAAGAACTTGGGTTCTAACGTGCCCAGAGTATGCTCCACTCTATGCTCCCTTTACAATCAGGCTCAGTCACCATGTGATAACGCTCTCAACTCTTTAGTTGCAGGCTTCCTTTTGCTTCACCTCCACTGGCTGTGCTGCCATTTCCTCTCACCCCCAGAAGGTATACTTTATTACACTATTTTCCTCTTTCCCTGTTCCCCCTTTTCCCATAACCTACCTTTATTTACAATTGTGGGGTATCTATATGATATTTACATCATAGTTTTATTCATTAGTGCGGAAGGGAAGAGTGCCCGTGAGAGTGTTAAACTGCGGAGAGCAGGAGGTTAAGCTGCCCCGACTTGCCACCATTGATAAGCTGTTCACAGTAGATACACATGCTATCCAAGTAGCAGCATCCACTATTACTGCACCCCACCCAGTCAGTGACTGCTCACCAAGTCAGCCAGAGGAGTGGTGTAAGGAATTACACGTAGGCACTGACTCCACACCTTCACATCACAAGAAGCGGGTCCACAGGGTAGTGCAAGAATACGAGCGAGCAAGTCTTCAGCAAACATCCGCTAGATTTTGGGGGAATAAAAGGGGTCCAACACTACATCCCCACAGGTGCACACCCACCCATCAAAGAGAGCTATAAGCCAATACCACCTTCACATTACCAGTGTACCAAGGACATGTTGAGCAACATGAAGGCGGCTGGGGTTATCCGTGACAGTTGTAGCCTTTGGGCAGCTCCGTTGGTCCTGTTAAAGAAGAAGGACAGCACCACTCCCCCGTATTGAGGAATCGCTAGCTGCATTGAGAACTGCAAATTATTTTTCTACCCTTGATCTCACTAGTCACTATTGGCTAGTGTCCGTTGCTGAGGCAGACCGGGGGAAGACCGCCTTTGCCACCCCTATGGCGCTGGAGGTCGGCAGACTGTTGTTCAAAAGCAGTGTCTGACGAACAAATTTGCTTCATCCTGAGGAACTGGCCAGTCGGTACGGCCCGGATGGTGGAGGGGGTATGAGCAGAAGAAGCATGCAGCAGTGCGTTGACTGATGTTTCCTTCCTATGGACGTCGGTCTGAACAATTCGCTCAGAACCGAATGAAATTTTAATATCCAGGAAGTCAACGCAACTGCTGCTATGCTTATGCGTCAATCTGATGTTAAAGGTGTTGTTATTAAGTTCCTCCATAAATGTCTCGAGCTGCTCCACAGTGCCCTGCCAAAAAATCAAAATATCATCAATATACCTTAGCCAGCACTGCACATGGGCGCCAGCCCCTGCACCTCCGTCACCAAAAACCAACCAATCCCAGTACCTCTGCCTTCTATCTAGGTGCCTTGAGTTATGTCCTGTAAACTGTCACAGCGACCCAGACACACATGTGTAGTAGGGGAATATCCCTGCTGAGATGCCAGTGCTAGAGCACTCGTTTGCTGTGGAGTTGAACGCTATGTGAGCAGTTCTTACCTTCAATGAGCAGAAGTCTCTTTTTTCAGATTTCAATATCTCTGTGGGTATCTGGCAGAAATATGGAATACTCTTTACTGCTAAGACCCTGTACACCACTCCCACTAAAGGGGGCTTTACACGCTGCGACATCGCTAATGCGGAGTCGTTGGGGTCACGGAATTTGTGACGCACATCCGGCCGCATTAGCGATGTTGCTACGTGTGACACCGATGAGCGATTTTGCATCGTTGCAAAAACGTGCAAAATCGCTCATCGGTGACATGGGTCTCCATTCTCGATTATCGTTACTGCAGCAGTAACGATGTAGTTCGTCGCTCCTGCGGCAGCACACATCACTCCGTGTGACACCGCAGAAACGAGGAACCTCTCCTTACCTGCCTCCCAGCCGCTATGAGGAAGGAAGGAGGTGGGCGGGATGTTCCGGCCACTCATCTCCGCCCCTCCGCTGCTATTGGGCGATCGCTCAGTGACGTCGCTGTGACGCCGCACGGACCGCCCCCTTAGAAAGGAGGCGGTTCGCCGGTCACAGCGACGTCGCCGGTCAGGTAAGTATGTGTGACGGGTCTGGTCGGTGTTGTGCGGCATGGGCAGCGATTTGCCCGTGTCGCGCAACAGATGGGGCGGGTACCCACACTAGCGATATCGGGACTGATATCGCAGTGTGTAAAGTAGCCTTTAGTCACATGACCAAGACTGTATCTGTGTCCCTACAACACACTTGAGACAAATGTGTGTGTGAGCCTGCATTGTGGGGTATATATAATATATTATAGAGCTGGGAAGGATCATTCTAAGCAGTGAGCTGTTCCAGTATTTGTAGGAAAATACCCAGTAGAAGCATCAAACACAGCACCAATACCTCCCATCAGTATCCCACCACAGTGCCATGTAACCCATGCCCTACACTCCCATCTACACCAATACTATACAGGCACAAACTAGTATATCTGACTAAAAGCCCCCAAAATATGAAGAACGGCCTATAGTTGAGTGTGGATATAAAATCTATGTGAGCAGAGCTAGAATAGAAATCACTGATCGCATTGAAGTCATTCTGACCATAAATCACCATGATATCAAGGTGAGGAGTTGTGTGTTACTGCTGGGAGGAAAGGGTTAACAGTGGAATATTAAGGTGCATTTCTGTGTGCAGTGTTACTAGTCAATGTAACAATTCAATATGAGCTGCTCTTGGTGCCGGGGGAGGGAGATGCTCTCCTGAGCAAGATAGATGGGGAATGAACATGATATCTATATAGTGTAAGGCAGGGGGTCTCAAACTCGGCTGGGTGTATGGGCCGCACAGAGGAAAAAAATAATTTGGGGGGCTGCATTCTTTGCAGGACAAAGTGACATTTTTATTGGTACCATATATATATATTTTTTTCACACACCTTTGGATGACTGATTTTCAACATTTTTCACTTGTTTATTATAACAAATGTGCACATTCTTTGGTTAAATCTAAAAAAAAAAAATTTGATGTTAAAAAAAAGTCATGCCTTATTTTGTTTTTTTTTACATTTTATCCCTTTCTTTTAACTAATAGTGTTACAATTAT
This sequence comes from Anomaloglossus baeobatrachus, assembly GCF_048569485.1. Lineage (NCBI taxonomy): Eukaryota > Metazoa > Chordata > Amphibia > Anura > Aromobatidae > Anomaloglossus > Anomaloglossus baeobatrachus. Next base: position 445,650 of record NW_027441926.1, on the reverse strand, counting down.
GACGCTAGCGTTTTGTGAAGGGAATGCTTTGCCTACTTCCGTGACTATGGCCTTCCGGAACTGCTGCATTTTGGCTGACCTCTCCGCCTCGGGAATAAGAGACATAAAGTTCTCCTTGTAGCGTGGGTCTAACAGTGTTACCAACCAGTAATGATTGTCGGCCAAGATGTTCTTAACGCGAGGGTCACGAGACAGGCAGCTTACCATAAAGTCATCCATGTGCGCCAGACTCTTAACAGCCATCACTTCAGTATCCAGACCAACACGATGACTGAACATGCTGTCCTCCTCCTTCTCCTCCTCCTCCTCCTCCTCCTCCTCCTCATCATCTACCCTGTCCTCTGGCCAGCCACGCTGAACTGAGCATATGATTGGTATGCATGTCATATCCTCAATTTGGCCGGAGAGTTGCTCCATGTCTTCATCCTCCTCCTCGTCATAGTCCTCCACTGCACGTTGTGATGAGACGAGGCTGGACTGTGTGTTATCACCCACACCCACTACTGTTTCTTGCTCCAACTCATCGTGTTCCGCCTGCAATGCATCATGTTTGGTTTTGAGCAGAGACCGTTTTAGAAGGCAGAGAAGCGGTATGGTGACGCTAATAATGGCGTCATCGCCGCTCACCATCTTGGTGGAGTCCTCAAAGTTTTGGAGGATGGTACATAGGTCGGACATCCATCTCCACTCCTCAGGTGTTATGTGTGGAGTTTGACCCATTTCCCGACGGCTTAGGTGATGCAGGTACTCAACAACTGCCCTCTTCTGCTCACATATCCTGATCAACATGTGCAGAGTTGAATTCCAACGCGTGGGGACATCACACACCAGTCTGTGAGCCGGAAGATGCAAACGACGCTGAAAGCCGGCAAGGCCGGCTGAAGCAGTAGGTGACTTTCGAAAATGTGCAGACAGGCAGCGAACTTTTACCAGCAGATCAGACAGCTCTGGGTATGACTTTAGAAACCGCTGAACCACGAGGTTGAGCACATGGGCCATGCATGGAACATGTGTCAGCTGGCCTCGCCTCAAAGCCGCCACCAGGTTCCGGCCATTGTCACACACAACCTTTCCTGGCTTTAGGTTCAGAGGTGTTAGCCAGTGATCTGCATGCTGTTTTAGAGCTGTCCACACCTCTTCTGCATTGTGGGGTTTGTCACCTATGCAGATTAGCTGCAGCACAGTCTGTTGCCGCTTCGCCGAGGCAGTGCTGCAGTGCTTCCAGCTTGGGACTGGTGTGGAGGGTAAAGTGGATGAGGATGCGCAGGAGGAGGAGGAGGCTGAAGAGCATGACATTCCGGAGCTGTAGAGTGTGGGTGAAACCCTGACTGAGGTAGGGCCTGCAAACCTTGGTGTGGGAAGGACTTGTTCCGTTCCTCGCTCAAACTGGGTCCCAGCTGGGCTGGGCTGGGTCCCTACCCGGCTGGGTAGGGCGTTGTGGGGGGTTTGTCTATCTCCGTTTGAGGTGAGTTTGTTTAAGTTAGCCTTTCTTTGGCGTTTTTTGGAGCCCTGCGGGTTGGGGAGTTGGTATCGCCCAGTAAGGCGTTCCCCGGGGGCTTGGATTGGGGTGACATTATGTCAGTGGAAAACGGAGTTGAATTTTGGATTAGGAAATCGAAAACTGATCAGAGAGGTGTGGGTAGACTAGTCCGTTTGGGGATGGTTGTGGCATCTGATATGTGCCCGTTCAAGTGTCTCGGGAATTTTCAACAGATCCGTCCGAAGGTGGATGGCCCCTTATTATGTCACGAGGATGGGTCCTTTTTATCGAGATACCAATTTGTGAGTGTTTTTAGGGCATGTTTGAAGTCGTTGGGGTTAGATCCGAAGTCTTTCGGATTGGGGCAGCGACGGAGGCCTCTATATGCGGCCTACCGGAGGAGACAGTTAAGCAGATTGGTAGGTGGAAGTCGCAGCGCTTTAAGTCGTATGTACGTCCCCAGGTGGTTGTTGGCAATTGAGGGGAAAAGGGGGGGTATTAGGGTAGCAATGGGGGGGTGAGAGTGTGTGTTTTTTGTCAATTTGGTTTGGTGAGGCAATAAAATGGTGTCGTCTGTACATTTTGTATTGCAGAAGCACCCCCTCTTCCTTCCCTGGTCTGGATCCTTGGCCACTCTTATGTGTATTGGGGAGCCCGACGAGCGGACGCGAGATGGAACGGGAGACAGCTAGGTTTTGAGAAGGACCTGGCTCTCGTGCGATGGCTCGGTGTTCGGGGGTTAGGGTGGAACAGGGTGTTGCAGGAGGTGCATAGATACGCCCGGTTGGACAGACCTCCTGACATGTTAGTGTTGCATGCCGGGGGGAATGATTTGGGTGGGCATCCTTTTCGAATCTTGATAAAGGACATCAAACATGATTTGTTACGGTTATGGGTGTCATTTCCAGGTCTAACGATAGTCTGGTCGGAGATAGTAGCGAGAAAGAGTTGGCAGAAAGCGCGGTCAGTTGACAGGTTGAACAAGGCGCGGGCGAAGGTTAATAGGGCGATCTCGAAGTTTGTTAGTCGGAACGGGGGTATAGCAATACGGCATGTTGAGTTGGAAAGGACGGAAGAGGAATTTTGGTTGGCTGACGGGGTACACCTTAATGCGGTGGGAACTGACTTATGGGCTCTTGGCTTGCAGGGAGGTATTGAGAGGGCCCTTTGGTTGCGGGGGGTCTCAGGCACTTGAAGGGTTTCAAGGTGCCTTCGTTGTGGTGTTGTTTATTGGTGGGTCCTTGAAGTTGGTTTAAAATTGGTTCGGGGATTCATCCGGGTATGGATCCCCTCATTGGCAGAATTGATGGTCCCCTGGTGATTTTGGGGGGGAACCCCGACGGGGTATGTCGGGGCCCCTGGGGGTGGGGTTGGGGTTGACGGAGGATTAACCCTTACCATTTGGTGCTCCTGAGCCAGTGTGGGTAACGGCTGGGAGCAAGTTGAGGTTTTTTATTGCTCGGTTATGGGAATCACCAGGGTTTTGGTAGCTTCAAGGACCTTACCACATTGCAAATTTTATTGGTTATGTATTCTTGTTAATAAAATGGCTGCTATGGCCAAAATTATCCAAAGATAAATTTGTGTCTGTGTAATTACTTTTAAATAAGAAATGGGAATGGAGGTGTGGGGTATGAAAGGAAGACCGGAGTCAACAATTCCAGGGTCAAGCATGTTTATTTGCCTAAGCTTCGTTCCAGGGTAGAAAGGGTAAGAGTGCCTTTCAGAATTCGAAGTGGTCGGACTGTACGGGCCACCAAGAACTGCAGGAGAGCTTGAACATCTTCCCATGGATTTGCGACATCCTCCCTCATCAGTTACGTAGGTAAGCAGGTTCTCAGCATTGCAGCCCATTTGTTATCTTAAGTTAGTTAAGCGGGGTTAACTAACCTGTCAGTTCAGCCTCAGGTCTAAAGCAGAGGCCTGGACTCCACTCCTTACTCCTCACTCCACAACTCTCCTTAAAAACAACTGACTCCTTTTTCCTGCCCCGGGGTCTCCAGACCCCTAGGTGGGCGTTTCCTTCCGTCTGGTCCTGCCCACTGGTGTGCCTGTCTTTCCCTGGGGGAGGTGACTAGGGTTTTCTGGTTGGCTTTGTGTGACTTAGGTGAGGGAAGTTGTTATGCGGGGGCCTATGTGTGACTACCTGCAGTGTCAGGGCGTCACATATGTATGTGTGTATGTCTGCTAAAGGAATCCGCACCGTCATATTTACAAACACAAAATGTTGACTCTATGCACAGAAGAGAGTCATTCTATTTACATGATTTGTGTTTTTTTACCTTTTAAAACTATCATTAAATGTTAAGTTTTAGTTAGGGATTTATGCTTCTGTCTGTCTCTCTCCCAGTCTCTGTCATCTGTCTGTCTCTGTGTGTCTCTATCTCTATCCATGTCTGTCTGTCTCTCTATCTCTGTCTGTCTCTCTGTGTCTGTCTGTCTCTCTCTCTCTTTGTGGCTGTCTGTTTCTATGTCTGTCTGTCTCTTTTCCAGGCCTGTCTCTTTTCCAGGTCTGTCTCTTTTCCAGGTCTGTCTCTTTCCCTGTCTGTCTGTCTCTTCCCCTGTCTGTCTCTTCCCCTGTCTGTCTCTTCCCCTGTCTGTCTCTGTATTTCTTTGTCTGTCTCTGTCTTTCTCTTCCCCTGTCTGTCTCTTTCCCTGTCTCTCTCTGCCTGTCTCTCTTTGTCTCTCTCTGTCTGACTCATTCCCCGTTTGTCTCTTTCCCTGTCTATCTCTGTATTTCTTTGTCTGTCTCTATCTGTCTGTCTCTCTCTGTCTGTCTCTTCCCCTGTCTGTCTCTTTCCCTGTCGGTCTGCCTTTTCTCCTGCCTGTCTCTGTATGTTTGTCTCTGTCTGTTTCCCTATCTGCCTCTGTCTCTTTCTCTGTCTCTGTCTGTCTGCCTTTTTTCCCTGTCTATCTCTGTCTGTCTCTTTCCCTGTCTGCCTCTGTCTGTTTGTCTCTGTCTCTTTCCCTGTCTGTCTATGCCTATCTGTCTCTGTCTGTTTGTCTCTCAGTCTGTGTCTGTCTCTCTCTATCTGTCTCCCCACTGACATCATATTATCTCACACATAAGCTTCTTATACTATGAATGTCCTTTGTTCTTATAGCAACCAATCACAGCTGCTATTAATAACTTGCAGCTCCCACCTCCATTCAGTTTAATGGAGGCAGGTTTTTTGGAGAGTAACTGTAAAGCGCGGGGTTAAATATTCCTGTTAAAACATAGTCTACGACGTTCCCTGAGTCACATGAGGTGTCTGCAAAATTTTGTGTTTGTAAATATGACGGTGCGGATTCCTTTAGCAGACATACACACATACATATGTGACGCCCTGACACTGCAGGTAGTCACACATAGGCCCCCGCATAACAACTTCCCTCACCTAAGTCACACAAAGCCAACCAGAAAATCCTAGTCACCTCCCCCAGGGAAAGACAGGCACACCAGTGGGCAGGACCAGACGGAAGGAAACGCCCACCTAGGGGTCTGGAGACCCCGGGGCAGGAAAAAGGAGTCAGTTGTTTTTAAGGAGAGTTGTGGAGTGAGGAGTAAGGAGTGGAGTCCAGGCCTCTGCTTTAGACCTGAGGCTGAACTGACAGGTTAGTTAACCCCGCTTAACTAACTTAAGACAACAAATGGGCTGCAATGCTGAGAACCTGCTTACCTACGTAACTGATGAGGGAGGATGTCGCAAATCCATGGGAAGATGTTCAAGCTTTCCTGCAGTTCTTGGTGGTCCGTACAGTCCGACCACTTCGAATTCTGAAAGGCACTCTTACCCTTTCTACCCTGGAACGAAGCTTACGCAAATAAACATGCTTGACCCTGGAATTGTTGACTCCGGTCTTCCTTTCATACCCCACACCTCCATTCCCATTTCTTATTTAAAAGTAATTACACAGACACAAATTTATCTTTGGATAATTTTGGCCATAGCAGCCATTTTATTAACAAGAATACATAACCAATAAAATTTGCAATGTGGTAAGGTCCTTGAAGCTACCAAAACCCTGGTGATTCCCATAACCGAGCAATAAAAAACCTCAACTTGCTCCCAGCCGTTACCCACACTGGCTCAGGAGCACCAAATGGTAAGGGTTAATCCTCCGTCAACCCCAACCACACCCCCAGGGGCCCCGACATACCCCGTCGGGGTTCCCCCCCAAAATCACCAGGGGACCATCAATTCTGCCAATGAGGGGATCCATACCCGGATGAATCCCCGAACCAATTTTAAACCAACTTCAAGGACCCACCAATAAACAACACCACAACGAAGGCACCTTGAAACCCTTCAAGTGCCTGAGACCCCCCGCAACCAAAGGGCCCTCTCAATACCTCCCTGCAAGCCAAGAGCCCATAAGTCAGTTCCCACCGCATTAAGGTGTACCCCGTCAGCCAACCAAAATTCCTCTTCCGTCCTTTCCAACTCAACATGCCGTATTGCTATACCCCCGTTCCGACTAACAAACTTCGAGATCGCCCTATTAACCTTCGCCCGCGCCTTGTTCAACCTGTCAACTGACCGCGCTTTCTGCCAACTCTTTCTCGCTACTATCTCCGACCAGACTATCGTTAGACCTGGAAACGACACCCATAACCGTAACAAATCATGTTTGATGTCCTTTATCAAGATTCGAAAAGGACGCCCACCCAAATCATTCCCCCCGGCATGCAACACTAAGATGTCAGGAGGTCTGTCCAACCGGGCGTATCTATGCACCTCCTGCAACACCCTGTTCCACCCTAACCCCCGAACACCGAGCCATCGCACGAGAGCCAGGTCCTTCTCAAAACCTAGCTGTCTCCCGCTCCATCTCGCGTCCGCTCGTCGGGCTCCCCAATACACATAAGAGTGGCCAAGGATCCAGACCAGGGAAGGAAGGGGGGGTGCTTCTGCAATACAAAATGTACAGACGACACCATTTTATTGCCTCACCAAACCAAATTGACAAAAAACACACACTCTTCCCCCCCCCATTGCTACCCTAATACCCCCCCCTTTTCCCCTCAATTGCCAACAACCACCTGGGGACGTACATACGACTTAAAGCGCTGCGACTTCCACCTACCAATCTGCTTAACTGTCTCCTCCGGTAGGCCGCACATAGAGGCCTCCGTCGCTGCCCCAATCCGAAAGACTTCGGATCTAACCCCAACGACTTCAAACATGCCCTAAAAACACTCACAAATTGGTATCTCGATAAAAAGGACCCATCCTCGTGACATAATAAGGGGCCATCCACCTTCGGACGGATCTGTTGAAAATTCCCGAGACACTTGAACGGGCACATATCAGATGCCACAACCATCCCCAAACGGACTAGTCTACCCACACCTCTCTGATCAGTTTTCGATTTCCTAATCCAAAATTCAACTCCGTTTTCCACTGACAATGTCACCCCAATCCAAGCCCCCGGGGAACGCCTTACTGGGCGATACCAACTCCCCAACCCGCAGGGCTCCAAAAAACGCCAAAGAAAAGGCTAACTTAAACAAACTCACCTCAAACGGAGATAGACAAACCCCCCACAACGCCCTACCCAGCCCAGCCCAGCTGGGACCCAGTTTGAGCGAGGAACGGAACAAGTCCTTCCCACACCAAGGTTTGCAGGCCCTACCTCAGTCAGGGTTTCACCCACACTCTACAGCTCCGGAATGTCATGCTCTTCAGCCTCCTCCTCCTCCTGCGCATCCTCATCCACTTTACCCTCCACACCAGTCCCAAGCTGGAAGCACTGCAGCACTGCCTCGGCGAAGCGGCAACAGGCTGTGCTGCAGCTAATCTGCATAAGTGACAAATCCCACAATGCAGAAGAGGTGTGGACAGCTCTAAAACAGCATGCAGATCACTGGCTCACACCTCTGAACCTAAAGCCAGGAAAGGTTGTGTGTGACAATGGCCGGAACCTAGTGGCGGCTTTGAGGCGAGGCCAGCTGACACATGTTCCATGCATGGCCCATGTGCTCAACCTCGTGGTTCAGCGGTTTCTAAAGTCATACCCAGAGCTGTCTCATCTGCTGGTAAAAGTTCGCCGCCTGTCTGCACATTTTCGAAAGTCACCTACTGCTTCAGCCGGCCTTGCCGGCTTTCAGCGTCATTTGCATCTTCCGGCTCACAGACTGGTGTGTGATGTCCCCACGCGTTGGAATTCAACTCTGCACATGTTGATCAGGATATGTGAGCAGAAGAGGGCAGTTGTTGAGTACCTGCATCACCTAAGCCGTCGGGAAATGGGTCAAACTCCACACATAACACCTGAGGAGTGGAGATGGATGTCCGACCTATGTACCATCCTCCAAAACTTTGAGGACTCCACCAAGATGGTGAGCGGCGATGACGCCATTATTAGCGTCACCATACCGCTTCTCTGCCTTCTAAAACGGTCTCTGCTCAAAACCAAACATGATGCATTGCAGGCGGAACACGATGAGTTGGAGCAAGAAACAGTAGTGGGTGTGGGTGATAACACATAGCCCAGCCTCGTCTCATCACAACGTGCAGTGGAGGACTATGACGAGGAGGAAGATGAAGACATGGAGCAACTCTCCGGCCAAATTGAGGATATGACATGCATACCAGTCATATGCTCAGTTCAGCGTGGCTGGCCAGAGGACAGGGTAGATGAGGAGGAGGAGGAGAAGGAGGAGGACAGCATGTTCAGTCATCGTGTTGGTCTGGATACTGAAGTGATGGCTGTTAAGAGTCTGGCGCACATGGATGACTTTATGGTAAGCTGCCTGTCTCGTGACCCTCGCGTTAAGAACATCTTGGCCGACAATCATTACTGGTTGGTAACACTGTTAGACCCACGCTACAAGGAGAACTTTATGTCTCTTATTCCCGAGGCGGAGAGGTCAGCCAAAATGCAGCAGTTCCGGAAGGCCATAGTCACGGAAATAGGCAAAGCATTCCCTTCACAAAACGCTAGCGTCATAATTGTAACACTATTAGTTAAAAGAAAGGGATAAAATGTAAAAAAAAACAAAATAAGGCATGACTTTTTTTTAACATCACATTTATTTTTTTTAGATTTAACCAAAGAATGTGCACATTTGTTATAATAAACAAGTGAAAAATGTTGAAAATCAGTCATCCAAAGGTGTGTGAAAAAAATATATACATATATGGTACCAATAAAAATGTCACTTTGTCTTGCAAAGAATGCAGCCCCCCAAATTATTTTTTTCCTCTGTGCGGCCCATACACCCAGCCGAGTTTGAGACCCCCTGCCTTACACTATATAGATATTATGTTCATTCCCCATCTATCTTGCTCAGGAGAGCATCTCCCTCCCCCGGCACCAAGAGCAGCTCATACTGAATTGTTACATTGACTAGTAATGTGAAGCCCCACAGGTGTTGTGCAGCTGCATTACCTTCAGGGACTCCACGCTGCTGGATCTGGATCACAGGTAGGAGATCTTCTCTGTAGTCGTGACGCCACTCTCAGATTTGCGGTCAGTGGGGACCGCCACTGCAGGTTAAGGGCTGCCTGGGGCTGATGGTGGGTGCAGTCGGATGTAGTGGCCTCCTGAGAGTGAGGCAAGCCCCAGGGCCCTGTGTAGTTGTGTAGAACTACAAGGCGCAGAATGACTCCACACAAGCAGGATGTCTTTCAGGGTTTTTACTCACAGTTGATGGCAGGGTGAGTGACCCGGGCATAGCTGGGATGAACCAGGTGGGAACCAGGTGTCCTTCAGGCTGACTTGTGAGGGTGACTACTAACTCGCCTTCCTTAGCCCTTGTTGGTTTGGGGTAACCCCGACTTTTAGTCCCTATGGGGGTCACCCAGGGAAGATGCTGCAGCCTCTCTCCCCTTCGTTTGCCGTGTGCTTGTCGCCTGGACCAGGCCACTCCAGCTGCTTGCCTCCTGTGACCTATGGGCCCTAACTGTGGCTACGTGGCTGCGGCTTTTAGTTGTTGTGGTGTGGGCTTTGAGGGCCCCACACCGGCAGGTTTAGCAAAAGAAAGATGGATCTATCTCCGCTCCGGGATCTGCCGCCCGTTTGGGCCTGGTACTCTCTAGCAGTCTCCTTACTTCCCACTCCGTGCCCTCTCTTTAGCTGAAGATGGATTTCGGGTAGCACTCCTAGTTGACCGTTCTCCCCCGTCAGTAGCCACTGCGCGGGCGCTGTTAGACAGCACAAGCCCCACAGGTCTGCTCCTCACTGAGCCCTATGGAGTTCTGCCCTAACCGACTCACTGCCCCTCCTCTCCTGTTCTTGCCTACGCCACTTAGTAACCAGACTCTCTTACCACACCCCTTGAGAGGAGATGGAGGCCGTGCTCATGCTTCGCCCCCTCCTGGGATCCCCAGGGGTCCTCTCATAGGTACATGTGTGAGACCTGATCACTATGCGCCTGTGTTCCACACCCCGGTCAGCCTTCCGGATTACCTGTATTGTACTGTCCCCAGCATGGGTGCAGTACTCAGTGGTGCCTGACCAGGTCAGGGGCGCCACATTCCCCCTTAGTTATCACCAGCACGTCCTCGGGCTGCAAGACAACATTTTAAATGCATAAAACATTAAAACATGGTAAAACATTTTAAGATCACCAGGTATCATACATCACCACCCTCCACCCACAAGTCCGTTAACCCACCCAAAACCCTTTCAGGAGGCAGGTCACCGGTTTCTTTTGGTAACCAGGTCTGGGCCATCCACTTCCCCAGACCTTTCCTCCAATCTGCCTCTCCCGTTGGCCGCGCCTTCAGCCACTTCTGGCAGGATGTAGAGGCGGCTTTCATGGGCTGGTGGTTTCAGGGTATACCTGGCCCGGTGGATCCGCGCCTTCAGCCTCTTCTGGCAGGATGTAGAGGCGGCCTCCACAGTTGGTGCTGACCAGGTACCCTCTTTGTGGTGGAGAGCCAGGCCCCATAAACAGGCATGCTCTCTGGTCGCAGGCGAGCCAAGGCCCTATATACGGACGGACTCCTCCTGGTCGCAGACGAGCCAAGCCCCTAAACAGGCTGGCTCTGGTGGTGGTGCCTCTGGTGTAACTATTTACACTGCGAGAGTTTGTGGCTATAGCCAGTTCATAGCCTTAAGGTTTATGGTTTTCTCACAATAGTTTTTGTGGGCACATGCTTAAACTTGAGAACGTTGCAAAACAAACTTTTCAAAACTTGTAACTTCTGTGCTTTATGTGGATTCCTCTACTCCTCCATACCAGGGCTTTGGCCGGTAGGGCTGCGGCACCTGCTGCTTTCTTGCTCTTTGTCGTCGTCGGAGGTAGTCTCATCTGTAGGTTCCTTGTCTTTTCTTTCTTGATCTTCATCTGTGTCCTTTTCTGCATCTGTTTCTTTATCTTTAGGACATGGTGCAACATCCAGTGCATACCATCCTCTTTCTCCTTGATGCATAGTGAACTGTACTGAGTCTCCAATTTTCAAATTCCTTCCAGGGTGTCCTCTGGGCAAGTGGGCTCTCACATCCCTTCTATTAACGAAAATTCCTTCTTTCATGCCTCGTGCCACAATAAAGCCGTATCCGCTTTTCAAATTAAAGTCCTCCACAACTCCTCTACAAAGGGGTCCTCTAGCCTGTGCCTTGGCTCTTCTCAGGAACTTTTTCTCTTGTAGATCTCTGGCCGTAACTTCTCTCTGCTCTGGGAATGGCGATGCAGGGGACAGTGTTGTTCTATTACGACGCCGTGTCTTACGGGCTGGATCTTGCTTGGTTGCTGTTACTTCGCTGCCTGCAGGCCCCCAGGTAAGGTTGCTGGACAAATCTTCCTCAGCCGATGGGGTCAGGTCTTCTTCATCCCAGCGGGAATATGGTAGCATCTCCGGCTCTGGGCATGGATCCACTGCTGGTGGCTCCTGAGTCAGCTCCTTAGCTTCTTGCCCTCCTCTCCCCCTTAGTTCTTCGCTGCACTCTGCTTGTGGCAGCGCTGGGGATGAGTGTTCCTCAGCTGGCCCAGGCGGTGGACTCTTCGGCGTGGTTGCTGCCGGGATTGCCTTAGGAGTGTGCGGAGGGAGCATGTACTGGTCCACCATCTCCTGTGGGAACTTGGCCTCCAGGTCAGCCTTCAGCTGCCAGTATGCGGGGTCCTCCCCCAGCGTGGATTTCCTAGCAGGGAGCTCCTTAGCCTGGGGAGCGGTGTCTGCTCTGGCCCTACAGGCCGGGGTAAATGAGGGTACGTCTGTCTTTTCTTGGCGGACCGCGCCTGGCATGGCGGCGGCCTGGTCTTGGCGGGCCGCGCCTGGCATGGCGGCGGCCTGGTCTTGGCGGGCCGCGCCTGGCATGGCGGCGGCCTGGATCGGCGTTGCAGCCTCGCTGGGATCCGTGCAGGTGGAGCTGGGCGTCGCTGCGGTGATCGGGGCTTGGCGGGCCGCACCTGGCGTGGCTGCGGCCTGGTTCAGCATCTCACTGGCGGCGCGGACGAGCGTCGCGGCTGCGGTGGGATCTTGGCGGACTGGGCTCAGCAGGGTGGCAGCCTGGGTCAGCGTCACACCTGCGGCACGGATGAGTATCGCCGTGGCAGTCGGGCCTTTGCGGGCTAGGCGGGGCATCGCTGCGGCGGCCTGGATTTGGCGGGCCGCATCTAGCGTGGCTGCGGCCTCGCTCGGCGTCGCCGCGCCGGGCGCCTCTTCTGGGACCGCGGGCGTAGCTGCAGGGGTCGGAGCACTTGCGCTGGCCGGGGCATCTCTGGACTCACCCATCTGTGGCAGCATCGGGGTCTGAGTCGTCGCCGCTCGGTCTGGCAGGCGTCGCGCGACTCCCTCCTCGTAGGTCCGCACCGCCGCAGCCATCTCCAGGAGCTCCGTGCGTCCCTCACTGAGCTGTCGTACAATCCTAGCCTCCAGCTGGTCGCAGAAGATAGCGAGCTCCCGGCACCACCAGGCAGCAGAGCCTGGCTCTGGGTATCCGCGTCTGGACTCCATTTTCTCTAGCACACTGCTGGGTTCTCTTCTGCTCCGCCGTCTCTGGACGCTTCCGCTTTCTTCACCAGCGAGGTCCGAACTCTGCAGGGGATCTCTGGGTAGCCACACCTCTTCGTGGGCGGTAACTTCTTCCAGCGCGGGCTGCTGTTGTTTTTCAGCGCGCTTTTCATGGTGGCAATATGGCGGCGCTTCCAATTTTTCAAGCGGACCGCCCAGGCACATGGTCACCTGTCTGAACAGGTCTAGTCCTTATCCTGTTCGTGACGCCAGATGTGAAGCCCCACAGGTGTTGTGCAGCTGCATTACCTTCAGGGACTCCACGCTGCTGGATCTGGATCACAGGTAGGAGATCTTCTCTGTAGTCGTGACGCCACTCTCAGATTTGCGGTCAGTGGGGACCGCCACTGCAGGTTAAGGGCTGCCTGGGGCTGATGGTGGGTGCAGTCGGATGTAGTGGCCTCCTGAGAGTGAGGCAAGCCCCAGGGCCCTGTGTAGTTGTGTAGAACTACAAGGCGCAGAATGACTCCACACAAGCAGGATGTCTTTCAGGGTTTTTACTCACAGTTGATGGCAGGGTGAGTGACCCGGGCATAGCTGGGATGAACCAGGTGGGAACCAGGTGTCCTTCAGGCTGACTTGTGAGGGTGACTACTAACTCGCCTTCCTTAGCCCTTGTTGGTTTGGGGTAACCCCGACTTTTAGTCCCTATGGGGGTCACCCAGGGAAGATGCTGCAGCCTCTCTCCCCTTCGTTTGCCGTGTGCTTGTCGCCTGGACCAGGCCACTCCAGCTGCTTGCCTCCTGTGACCTATGGGCCCTAACTGTGGCTACGTGGCTGCGGCTTTTAGTTGTTGTGGTGTGGGCTTTGAGGGCCCCACACCGGCAGGTTTAGCAAAAGAAAGATGGATCTATCTCCGCTCCGGGATCTGCCGCCCGTTTGGGCCTGGTACTCTCTAGCAGTCTCCTTACTTCCCACTCCGTGCCCTCTCTTTAGCTGAAGATGGATTTCGGGTAGCACTCCTAGTTGACCGTTCTCCCCCGTCAATAGCCACTGCGCGGGCGCTGTTAGACAGCACAAGCCCCACAGGTCTGCTCCTCACTGAGCCCTATGGAGTTCTGCCCTAACCGACTCACTGCCCCTCCTCTCCTGTTCTTGCCTACGCCACTTAGTAACCAGACTCTCTTACCACACCCCTTGAGAGGAGATGGAGGCCGTGCTCATGCTTCGCCCCCTCCTGGGATCCCCAGGGGTCCTCTCATAGGTACATGTGTGAGACCTGATCACTATGCGCCTGTGTTCCACACCCCGGTCAGCCTTCCGGATTACCTGTATTGTACTGTCCCCAGCATGGGTGCAGTACTCAGTGGTGCCTGACCAGGTCAGGGGCGCCACAGTAACACTGCACACAGAAATGCACCTTAATATTCCACTGTTAACCCTTTCCTCCCAGCAGTAACACACAACTCCTCACCTTGATATCATGGTGATTTATGGTCAGAATGACTTCAATGCGATCAGTGATTTCTATTCTAGCTCTGCTCACATAGATTTTATATCCACACTCAACTATAGGCCGTTCTTCATATTTTGGGGGCTTTTAGTCAGATATACTAGTTTGTGCCTGTATAGTATTGGTGTAGATGGGAGTGTAGGGCATGGGTTACATGGCACTGTGGTGGGATACTGATGGGAGGTATTGGTGCTGTGTTTGATGCTTCTACTGGGTATTTTCCTACAAATACTGGAACAGCTCACTGCTTAGAATGATCCTTCCCAGCTCTATAATATATTATATATACCCCACAATGCAGGCTCACACACACATTTGTCTCAAGTGTGTTGTAGGGACACAGATACAGTCTTGGTCATGTGACTAAAGGCTACTTTACACACTGCGATATCGGTCCCGATATCGCTAGTGTGGGTACCCGCCCCCATCTGTTGCGCGACACGGGTAAATCGCTGCCCATGCCGCACAACACCGACCAGACCCGTCACACATACTTACCTGCCCGGCGACGTCGCTGTGACCGGCGAACCGCCTCCTTTCTATCTATCTAATACGATGACAACAGCTCTCCATACCTGCAGTCCACCACAAGGACCACCCTCTCTAATCCCTGAAAAATGAAATCATCCTCAGTGACGAAGAGAGGGGGCTAAGCGCCCCCATGGTCTCAGAGCATTAACTCTTCTAAGAGTCCTAAGAGTCCTGCTCACACTGATGGGGTGCAGCTGTGGGACCCTATTTTCAGAGATGATGTCCTCCACCCAACTCTCAAAAAGCTGAAAGGGTCTTCAGTAGAGATGGATAGTCGAGCTGGGCTATCAGACGGTCACCTCTGTAGCTGTAGTGTCATTTTTCCTATGGTCCAATGTGTAAATTAAACAAAAAAGTGCACGTTTGTTATGATGTCCAAGATGGGGACCAGGATGTGGACATAATAAAAAATTAGGGAACATGATAGGAGACATTTCTACAATACATATAATCATTCTTATCTATCTAATACGATGACAACAGCTCTCCATACCTGCAGTCCACCACAAGGACCACCCTCTCTAATCCCTGAAAAATGAAATCATCCTCAGTGACGAAGAGAGGGGGCCAAGCGCCCCCCATGGTACCAGAGCATTGACTCTTCTAAGAGTCCTAAGAGTCCTGCTCACACTGATGGGGTGAAGCTCTGGGACCCTATTTTCAGAGATGATGTCCTCCACCCGACTCTCAAAAAGCTGAAAGGGTCTTCAGTAGAGATGGATAGTCGAGCTGGGCTATCAGACGGTCACCTATGTAGCTGTAGTGTCATTTTTCCTATGGTCCAATGTGTAAATTAAACAAAAAAGTGCACGTTTGTTATGATGTCCAAGATGGGGACCAGGATGTGGACATAATAAGAAATTAGGGAACATGATAGGAGACATTTCTACAATACATATAATCATTCTTATCTATCTAATACGATGACAACAGCTCTCCATACCTGCAGTCCACCACAAGGACCACCCTCTCTAATCCCTGAAAAATGAAATCATCCTCAGTGACGAAGAGAGGGGGCTAAGTGCCCCCAATGGTCTCAGAGCATTGACTCTTCTAAGAGTCCTAAGAGTCCTGCTCACACTGATGGGGTGCAGCTGTGGGACCCTATTTTCAGAGATGATGTCCTCCACCCAACTCTCAAAAAGCTGAAAGGGTCTTCAGTAGAGATGGATAGTCGAGCTGGGCTATCAGACGGTCACCTCTGTAGCTGTAGTGTCATTTTTCCTATGGTCCAATGTGTAAATTAAACAAAAAAGTGCACGTTTGTTATGATGTCCAAGATGGGGACCAGGATGTGGACATAATAAAAAATTAGGGAACATGATAGGAGACATTTCTACAATACATATAATCATTCTTATCTATCTAATACGATGACAACAGCTCTCCATACCTGCAGTCCACCACAAGGACCACCCTCTCTAATCCCTGAAAAATGAAATCATCCTCAGTGACGAAGAGAGGGGGCTAAGCGCCCCCCATGGTCTCAGAGCATTAACTCTTCTAAGAGTCCTAAGAGTCCTGCTCACACTGATGGGGTGCAGCTGTGGGACCCTATTTTCAGAGATGATGTCCTCCACCCAACTCTCAAAAAGCTGAAAGGGTCTTCAGTAGAGATGGATAGTCGAGCTAGGCTATCAGACGGTCACCTCTGTAGCTGTAGTGTCATTTTTCCTATGGTCCAATGTGTAAATTAAACAAAAAAGTGCACGTTTGTTATGATGTCCAAGATGGGGACCAGGATGTGGACATAATAAAAAATTAAGGAACATGATAGGAGACATTTCTACAATACATATAATCATTCTTATCTATCTAATACGATGACAACAGCTCTCCATACCTGCAGTCCACCACAAGGACCACCCTCTCTAATCCGTGAAAAATGAAATCATCCTCAGTGACGAAGAGAGGGGGCCAAGCGCCCCCCATGGTACCAGAGCATTGACTCTTCTAAGAGTCCTAAGAGTCCTGCTCACACTGATGGGGTGAAGCTGTGGGACCCTATTTTCAGAGATGATGTCCTCCACCCGACTCTCAAAAAGCTGAAAGGGTCTTCAGTAGAGATGGATAGTCGAGCTGGGCTATCAGACGGTCACCTCTGTAGCTGTAGTGTCATTTTTCCTATGGTCCAATGTGTAAATTAAACAAAAAAGTGCACGTTTGTTATGATGTCCAAGATGGGGACCAGGATGTGGACATAATAAAAAATTAGGGAACATGATAGGAGACATTTCTACAATACATATAATCATTCTTATCTATCTAATACGATGACAACAGCTCTCCATACCTGCAGTCCACCACAAGGACCACCCTCTCTAATCCCTGAAAAATGAAATCATCCTCAGTGACGAAGAGAGGGGGCTAAGCGCCCCCATGGTCTCAGAGCATTAACTCTTCTAAGAGTCCTAAGAGTCCTGCTCACACTGATGGGGTGCAGCTGTGGGACCCTATTTTCAGAGATGATGTCCTCCACCCAACTCTCAAAAAGCTGAAAGGGTCTTCAGTAGAGATGGATAGTCGAGCTGGGCTATCAGACGGTCACCTCTGTAGCTGTAGTGTCATTTTTCCTATGGTCCAATGTGTAAATTAAACAAAAAAGTGCACGTTTGTTATGATGTCCAAGATGGGGACCAGGATGTGGACATAATAAAAAATTAGGGAACATGATAGGAGACATTTCTACAATACATATAATCATTCTTATCTATCTAATACGATGACAACAGCTCTCCATACCTGCAGTCCACCACAAGGACCACCCTCTCTAATCCCTGAAAAATGAAATCATCCTCAGTGACGAAGAGAGGGGGCCAAGCGCCCCCCATGGTACCAGAGCATTGACTCTTCTAAGAGTCCTAAGAGTCCTGCTCACACTGATGGGGTGAAGCTGTGGGACCCTATTTTCAGAGATGATGTCCTCCACCCAACTCTCAAAAAGCTGAAAGGGTCTTCAGTAGAGATGGATAGTCGAGCTGGGCTATCAGACGGTCACCTCTGTAGCTGTAGTGTCATTTTTCCTATGGTCCAATGTGTAAATTAAACAAAAAAGTGCACGTTTGTTATGATGTCCAAGATGGGGACCAGGATGTGGACATAATAAAAAATTAGGGAACATGATAGGAGACATTTCTACAATACATATAATCATTCTTATCTATTTAATACGATGACAACAGCTCTCCATACCTGCAGTCCACCACAAGGACCACCCTCTCTAATCCCTGAAAAATGAAATCATCCTCAGTGACGAAGAGTGGGGGCTAAGCGCCCCCCATGGTCTCAGAGCATTGACTCTTCTAAGAGTCCTAAGAGTCCTGCTCACACTGATGGGGTGCAGCTGTGGGACCCTATTTTCAGAGATGATGTCCTCCACCCAACTCTCAAAAAGCTGAAAGGGTCTTCAGTAGAGATGGATAGTCGAGCTGGGCTATCAGACGGTCACCTCTGTAGCTGTAGTGTCATTTTTCCTATGGTCCAATGTGTAAATTAAACAAAAAAGTGCACGTTTGTTATGATGTCCAAGATGGGGACCAGGATGTGGACATAATAAAAAATTAGGGAACATGATAGGAGACATTTCTACAATACATATAATCATTCTTATCTATCTAATACGATGACAACAGCTCTCCATACCTGCAGTCCACCACAAGGACCACCCTCTCTAATCCCTGAAAAATGAAATCATCCTCAGTGACGAAGAGAGGGGGCTAAGCGCCCCCATGGTCTCAGAGCATTAACTCTTCTAAGAGTCCTAAGAGTCCTGCTTACACTGATGGGTTGCAGCTGTGGGACCCTATTTTCAGAGATGATGTCCTCCACCCAACTCTCAAAAAGCTGAAAGGGTCTTCAGTAGAGATGGATAGTCGAGCTGGGCTATCAGACGGTCACCTCTGTAGCTGTAGTGTCATTTTTCCTATGGTCCAATGTGTAAATTAAACAAAAAAGTGCACGTTTGTTATGATGTCCAAGATGGGGACCAGGATGTGGACATAATAAAAAATTAGGGAACATGATAGGAGACATTTCTACAATACATATAATCATTCTTATCTATCTAATATGATGATAACAGCTCTCCATATCTGCAGTCCACCACAAGGACCACCCTCTCTAATCCCTGAAAAATGAAATCATCCTCAGTGATGAAGAGAGGGGGCTAAGTGCCCCCAATGGTCTCAGAGCATTGACTCTTCTAAGAGTCCTAAGAGTCCTGCTCACACTGATGGGGTGCAGCTGTGGGACCCTATTTTCAGAGATGATGTCCTCCACCCAACTCTCAAAAAGCTGAAAGGGTCTTCAGTAGAGATGGATAGTCGAGCTGGGCTATCAGACGGTCACCTCTGTAGCTGTAGTGTCATTTTTCCTATGGTCCAATGTGTAAATTAAACAAAAAAGTGCACGTTTGTTATGATGTTCAAGATGGGGACCAGGATGTGGACATAATAAAAAATTAGGGAACATGATAGGAGACATTTCTACAATACATATAATCATTCTTATCTATCTAATACGATCACAACAGCTCTCCATACCTGCAGTCCACCACAAGGACCACTCTCTCTAATCCCTGAAAAATGAAATCATCCTCAGTGACGAAGAGAGGGGGCTAAGCGCCCCCCATGGTCTCAGAGCATTGACTCTTCTAAGAGTCCTAAGATTCCTGCTCACACTGATGGGGTGCAGCTGTGGGACCCTATTTTCAGAGATGATGTCCTCCACCCAACTCTCAAAAAGCTGAAAGGGTCTTCAGTAGAGATGGATAGTCGAGCTGGGCTATCAGACGGTCACCTCTGTAGCTGTAGTGTCATTTTTCCTATGGTCCAATGTGTAAATTAAACAAAAAAGTGCACGTTTGTTATGATTTCCAAGATGGGGACCAGGATGTGGACATAATAAAAAAATAGGGAACATGATAGGAGACATTTCTACAATACATATAATCATTCTTATCTATCTAATACGATGACAACAGCTCTCCATACCTGCAGTCCACCACAAGGACCACCCTCTCTATTCCCTGAAAAGTGAAATCATCCTCAGTGACGAAGAGAGGGGGCTAAGCGCCCCCCATGGTCTCAGAGCATTGACTCTTCTAAGAGTCCTAAGAGTCCTGCTCACACTGATGGGGTGCAGCTGTGGGACCTTATTTTCAGAGATGATGTTCTCCACCCAACTCTCAAAAAGCTGAAAGGGTCTTCAGTAGAGATGGATAGTCGAGCTGGGCTATCAGACGGTCACCTCTGTAGCTGTAGTGTCATTTTTCCTATGGTCCAATGTGTAAATTAAACAAAAAAGTGCACGTTTGTTATGATGTCCAAGATGGGGACCAGGATGTGGACATAATAAAAAATTAGGGAACATGATAGGAGACATTTCTACAATACATATAATCATTCTTATCTATTTAATACGATGACAACAGCTCTCCATACCTGCAGTCCACCACAAGGACCACCCTCTCTAATCCCTGAAAAATGAAATCATCCTCAGTGACGAAGAGAGGGGGCTAAGCGCCCCCCATGGTCTCAGAGCATTGACTCTTCTAAGAGTCCTAAGAGTCCTGCTCACACTGATGGGGTGCAGCTGTGGGACCCTATTTTCAGAGATGATGTCCTCCACCCAACTCTCAAAAGGCTGAAAGGGTCTTCAGTAGAGATGGATAGTCGAGCTGGGCTATCAGACGGTCACCTCTGTAGCTGTAGTGTCATTTTTCCTATGGTCCAATGTGTAAATTAAACAAAAAAGTGCAAGCTTGTCCTGTTTGGTGGAGATGATATTTAATAAAATAAGTAGAAATCCACTAAAAGTTTTGTTTGGTTATCTTGCAATCCCGAGATAATCGTCTCCATGCTCCAAATCCATTTTAAAGCCATTTTTAAGGCATTTCGCGCATACATGAAATGAACACATTTTTCTCCAAAACTATAACAGATGCAAGCTTGTCCTGTTTGGTGGAGATGATATTTAATAAAATAAGTAGAAATCCACTAAAAGTTTTGTTTGGTTATCTTGCAATCCCGAGATAATCGTCTCCATGCTCCAAATCCAGTAGAAGCATCAAACACAGCACCAATACCTCCCATCAGTATCCCACCACAGTGCCATGTAACCCATGCCCTACACTCCCATCTACACCAATACTATACAGGCACAAACTAGTATATCTGACTAAAAGCCCCCAAAATATGAAGAACGGCCTATAGTTGAGTGTGGATATAAAATCTATGTGAGCAGAGCTAGAATAGAAATCACTGATCGCATTGAAGTCATTCTGACCATAAATCACCATGATATCAAGGTGAGGAGTTGTGTGTTACTGCTGGGAGGAAAGGGTTAACAGTGGAATATTAAGGTGCATTTCTGTGTGCAGTGTTACTAGTCAATGTAACAATTCAATATGAGCTGCTCTTGGTGCCGGGGGAGGGAGATGCTCTCCTGAGCAAGATAGATGGGGAATGAACATGATATCTATATAGTGTAAGGCAGGGGGTCTCAAACTCGGCTGGGTGTATGGGCCGCACAGAGGAAAAAAATAATTTGGGGGGCTGCATTCTTTGCAGGACAAAGTGACATTTTTATTGGTACCATATATATATATTTTTTTCACACACCTTTGGATGACTGATTTTCAACATTTTTCACTTGTTTATTATAACAAATGTGCACATTCTTTGGTTAAATCTAAAAAAAAAAAATTTGATGTTAAAAAAAAGTCATGCCTTATTTTGTTTTTTTTTACATTTTATCCCTTTCTTTTAACTAATAGTGTTACAATTATGACGCTAGCGTTTTGTGAAGGGAATGCTTTGCCTACTTCCGTGACTATGGCCTTCCGGAACTGCTGCATTTTGGCTGACCTCTCCGCCTCGGGAATAAGAGACATAAAGTTCTCCTTGTAGCGTGGGTCTAACAGTGTTACCAACCAGTAATGATTGTCGGCCAAGATGTTCTTAACGCGAGGGTCACGAGACAGGCAGCTTACCATAAAGTCATCCATGTGCGCCAGACTCTTAACAGCCATCACTTCAGTATCCAGACCAACACGATGACTGAACATGCTGTCCTCCTCCTTCTCCTCCTCCTCCTCCTCCTCCTCCTCCTCATCCTCCTCCTCCTCCTCCTCCTCATCATCTACCCTGTCCTCTGGCCAGCCACGCTGAACTGAGCATATGATTGGTATGCATGTCATATCCTCAATTTGGCCGGAGAGTTGCTCCATGTCTTTATCCTCCTCCTCGTCATAGTCCTCCACTGCACGTTGTGATGAGACGAGGCTGGACTGTGTGTTATCACCCACACCCACTACTGTTTCTTGCTCCAACTCATCGTGTTCCGCCTGCAATGCATCATGTTTGGTTTTGAGCAGAGACCGTTTTAGAAGGCAGAGAAGCGGTATGGTGACGCTAATAATGGCGTCATCGCCGCTCACCATCTTGGTGGAGTCCTCAAAGTTTTGGAGGATGGTACATAGGTCGGACATCCATCTCCACTCCTCAGGTGTTATGTGTGGAGTTTGACCCATTTCCCGACGGCTTAGGTGATGCAGGTACTCAACAACTGCCCTCTTCTGCTCACATATCCTGATCAACATGTGCAGAGTTGAATTCCAACGCGTGGGGACATCACACACCAGTCTGTGAGCCGGAAGATGCAAACGACGCTGAAAGCCGGCAAGGCCGGCTGAAGCAGTAGGTGACTTTCGAAAATGTGCAGACAGGCAGCGAACTTTTACCAGCAGATCAGACAGCTCTGGGTATGACTTTAGAAACCGCTGAACCACGAGGTTGAGCACATGGGCCATGCATGGAACATGTGTCAGCTGGCCTCGCCTCAAAGCCGCCACCAGGTTCCGGCCATTGTCACACACAACCTTTCCTGGCTTTAGGTTCAGAGGTGTGAGCCAGTGATCTGCATGCTGTTTTAGAGCTGTCCACACCTCTTCTGCATTGTGGGGTTTGTCACCTATGCAGATTAGCTGCAGCACAGTCTGTTGCCGCTTCGCCGAGGCAGTGCTGCAGTGCTTCCAGCTTGGGACTGGTGTGGAGGGTAAAGTGGATGAGGATGCGCAGGAGGAGGAGGAGGCTGAAGAGCATGACATTCCGGAGCTGTAGAGTGTGGGTGAAACCCTGACTGAGGTAGGGCCTGCAAACCTTGGTGTGGGAAGGACTTGTTCCGTTCCTCGCTCAAACTGGGTCCCAGCTGGGCTGGGCTGGGTCCCTACCCGGCTGGGTAGGGCGTTGTGGGGGGTTTGTCTATCTCCGTTTGAGGTGAGTTTGTTTAAGTTAGCCTTTCTTTGGCGTTTTTTGGAGCCCTGCGGGTTGGGGAGTTGGTATCGCCCAGTAAGGCGTTCCCCGGGGGCTTGGATTGGGGTGACATTATGTCAGTGGAAAACGGAGTTGAATTTTGGATTAGGAAATCGAAAACTGATCAGAGAGGTGTGGGTAGACTAGTCCGTTTGGGGATGGTTGTGGCATCTGATATGTGCCCGTTCAAGTGTCTCGGGAATTTTCAACAGATCCGTCCGAAGGTGGATGGCCCCTTATTATGTCACGAGGATGGGTCCTTTTTATCGAGATACCAATTTGTGAGTGTTTTTAGGGCATGTTTGAAGTCGTTGGGGTTAGATCCGAAGTCTTTCGGATTGGGGCAGCGACGGAGGCCTCTATATGCGGCCTACCGGAGGAGACAGTTAAGCAGATTGGTAGGTGGAAGTCGCAGCGCTTTAAGTCGTATGTACGTCCCCAGGTGGTTGTTGGCAATTGAGGGGAAAAGGGGGGGTATTAGGGTAGCAATGGGGGGGGTGAGAGTGTGTGTTTTTTGTCAATTTGGTTTGGTGAGGCAATAAAATGGTGTCGTCTGTACATTTTGTATTGCAGAAGCACCCCCTCTTCCTTCCCTGGTCTGGATCCTTGGCCACTCTTATGTGTATTGGGGAGCCCGACGAGCGGACGCGAGATGGAACGGGAGACAGCTAGGTTTTGAGAAGGACCTGGCTCTCGTGCGATGGCTCGGTGTTCGGGGGTTAGGGTGGAACAGGGTGTTGCAGGAGGTGCATAGATACGCCCGGTTGGACAGACCTCCTGACATGTTAGTGTTGCATGCCGGGGGGAATGATTTGGGTGGGCGTCCTTTTCGAATCTTGATAAAGGACATCAAACATGATTTGTTACGGTTATGGGTGTCGTTTCCAGGTCTAACGATAGTCTGGTCGGAGATAGTAGCGAGAAAGAGTTGGCAGAAAGCGCGGTCAGTTGACAGGTTGAACAAGGCGCGGGCGAAGGTTAATAGGGCGATCTCGAAGTTTGTTAGTCGGAACGGGGGTATAGCAATACGGCATGTTGAGTTGGAAAGGACAGAAGAGGAATTTTGGTTGGCTGACGTGGTACACCTTAATGCGGTGGGAACTGACTTATGGGCTCTTGGCTTGCAGGGAGGTATTGAGAGGGCCCTTTGGTTGCGGGGGGTCTCAGGCACTTGAAGGGTTTCAAGGTGCCTTCGTTGTGGTGTTGTTTATTGGTGGGTCCTTGAAGTTGGTTTAAAATTGGTTCGGGGATTCATCCGGGTATGGATCCCCTCATTGGCAGAATTGATGGTCCCCTGGTGATTTTGGGGGGGAACCCCGACGGGGTATGTCGGGGCCCCTGGGGGTGTGGTTGGGGTTGACGGAGGATTAACCCTTACCATTTGGTGCTCCTGAGCCAGTGTGGGTAACGGCTGGGAGCAAGTTGAGGTTTTTTATTGCTCGGTTATGGGAATCACCAGGGTTTTGGTAGCTTCAAGGACCTTACCACATTGCAAATTTTATTGGTTATGTATTCTTGTTAATAAAATGGCTGCTATGGCCAAAATTATCCAAAGATAAATTTGTGTCTGTGTAATTACTTTTAAATAAGAAATGGGAATGGAGGTGTGGGGTATGAAAGGAAGACCGGAGTCAACAATTCCAGGGTCAAGCATGTTTATTTGCCTAAGCTTCGTTCCAGGGTAGAAAGGGTAAGAGTGCCTTTCAGAATTCGAAGTGGTCGGACTGTACGGGCCACCAAGAACTGCAGGAGAGCTTGAACATCTTCCCATGGATTTGCGACATCCTCCCTCATCAGTTACGTAGGTAAGCAGGTTCTCAGCATTGCAGCCCATTTGTTATCTTAAGTTAGTTAAGCGGGGTTAACTAACCTGTCAGTTCAGCCTCAGGTCTAAAGCAGAGGCCTGGACTCCACTCCTTACTCCTCACTCCACAACTCTCCTTAAAAACAACTGACTCCTTTTTCCTGCCCCGGGGTCTCCAGACCCCTAGGTGGGCGGTTCCTTCCGTCTGGTCCTGCCCACTGGTGTGCCTGTCTTTCCCTGGGGGAGGTGACTAGGGTTTTCTGGTTGGCTTTGTGTGACTTAGGTGAGGGAAGTTGTTATGCGGGGGCCTATGTGTGACTACCTGCAGTGTCAGGGCGTCACATATGTATGTGTGTATGTCTGCTAAAGGAATCCGCACCGTCATATTTACAAACACAAAATGTTGACTCTATGCACAGAAGAGAGTCATTCTATTTACATGATTTGTGTTTTTTTACCTTTTAAAACTATCATTAAATGTTAAGTTTTAGTTAGGGATTTATGCTTCTGTCTGTCTCTCTCCCAGTCTCTGTCATCTGTCTGTCTCTGTGTGTCTCTATCTCTATCCATGTCTGTCTGTCTCTCTATCTCTGTCTGTCTCTCTGTGTCTGTCTGTCTCTCTCTCTCTTTGTGGCTGTCTGTTTCTATGTCTGTCTGTCTCTTTTCCAGGCCTGTCTCTTTTCCAGGTCTGTCTCTTTTCCAGGTCTGTCTCTTTCCCTGTCTGTCTGTCTCTTCCCCTGTCTGTCTCTTCCCCTGTCTGTCTCTTCCCCTGTCTGTCTCTGTATTTCTTTGTCTGTCTCTGTCTTTCTCTTCCCCTGTCTGTCTCTTTCCCTGTCTCTCTCTGCCTGTCTCTCTTTGTCTCTCTCTGTCTGACTCATTCCCCGTTTGTCTCTTTCCCTGTCTATCTCTGTATTTCTTTGTCTGTCTCTATCTGTCTGTCTCTCTCTGTCTGTCTCTTCCCCTGTCTGTCTCTTTCCCTGTCGGTCTGCCTTTTCTCCTGCCTGTCTCTGTATGTTTGTCTCTGTCTGTTTCCCTATCTGCCTCTGTCTCTTTCTCTGTCTCTGTCTGTCTGCCTTTTTTCCCTGTCTATCTCTGTCTGTCTCTTTCCCTGTCTGCCTCTGTCTGTTTGTCTCTGTCTCTTTCCCTGTCTGTCTATGCCTATCTGTCTCTGTCTGTTTGTCTCTCAGTCTGTGTCTGTCTCTCTCTATCTGTCTCCCCACTGACATCATATTATCTCACACATAAGCTTCTTATACTATGAATGTCCTTTGTTCTTATAGCAACCAATCACAGCTGCTATTAATAACTTGCAGCTCCCACCTCCATTCAGTTTAATGGAGGCAGGTTTTTTGGAGAGTAACTGTAAAGCGCGGGGTTAAATATTCCTGTTAAAACATAGTCTACGACGTTCCCTGAGTCACATGAGGTGTCTGCAAAATTTTGTGTTTGTAAATATGACGGTGCGGATTCCTTTAGCAGACATACACACATACATATGTGACGCCCTGACACTGCAGGTAGTCACACATAGGCCCCCGCATAACAACTTCCCTCACCTAAGTCACACAAAGCCAACCAGAAAATCCTAGTCACCTCCCCCAGGGAAAGACAGGCACACCAGTGGGCAGGACCAGACGGAAGGAAACGCCCACCTAGGGGTCTGGAGACCCCGGGGCAGGAAAAAGGAGTCAGTTGTTTTTAAGGAGAGTTGTGGAGTGAGGAGTAAGGAGTGGAGTCCAGGCCTCTGCTTTAGACCTGAGGCTGAACTGACAGGTTAGTTAACCCCGCTTAACTAACTTAAGACAACAAATGGGCTGCAATGCTGAGAACCTGCTTACCTACGTAACTGATGAGGGAGGATGTCGCAAATCCATGGGAAGATGTTCAAGCTCTCCTGCAGTTCTTGGTGGTCCGTACAGTCCGACCACTTCGAATTCTGAAAGGCACTCTTACCCTTTCTACCCTGGAACGAAGCTTACGCAAATAAACATGCTTGACCCTGGAATTGTTGACTCCGGTCTTCCTTTCATACCCCACACCTCCATTCCCATTTCTTATTTAAAAGTAATTACACAGACACAAATTTATCTTTGGATAATTTTGGCCATAGCAGCCATTTTATTAACAAGAATACATAACCAATAAAATTTGCAATGTGGTAAGGTCCTTGAAGCTACCAAAACCCTGGTGATTCCCATAACCGAGCAATAAAAAACCTCAACTTGCTCCCAGCCGTTACCCACACTGGCTCAGGAGCACCAAATGGTAAGGGTTAATCCTCCGTCAACCCCAACCACACCCCCAGGGGCCCCGACATACCCCGTCGGGGTTCCCCCCCAAAATCACCAGGGGACCATCAATTCTGCCAATGAGGGGATCCATACCCGGATGAATCCCCGAACCAATTTTAAACCAACTTCAAGGACCCACCAATAAACAACACCACAACGAAGGCACCTTGAAACCCTTCAAGTGCCTGAGACCCCCCGCAACCAAAGGGCCCTCTCAATACCTCCCTGCAAGCCAAGAGCCCATAAGTCAGTTCCCACCGCATTAAGGTGTACCCCGTCAGCCAACCAAAATTCCTCTTCCGTCCTTTCCAACTCAACATGCCGTATTGCTATACCCCCGTTCCGACTAACAAACTTCGAGATCGCCCCATTAACCTTCGCCCGCGCCTTGTTCAACCTGTCAACTGACCGCGCTTTCTGCCAACTCTTTCTCGCTACTATCTCCGACCAGACTATCGTTAGACCTGGAAACGACACCCATAACCGTAACAAATCATGTTTGATGTCCTTTATCAAGATTCGAAAAGGACGCCCACCCAAATCATTCCCCCCGGCATGCAACACTAAGATGTCAGGAGGTCTGTCCAACCGGGCGTATCTATGCACCTCCTGCAACACCCTGTTCCACCCTAACCCCCGAACACCGAGCCATCGCACGAGAGCCAGGTCCTTCTCAAAACCTAGCTGTCTCCCGTTCCATCTCGCGTCCGCTCGTCGGGCTCCCCAATACACATAAGAGTGGCCAAGGATCCAGACCAGGGAAGGAAGGGGGGGTGCTTCTGCAATACAAAATGTACAGACGACACCATTTTATTGCCTCACCAAACCAAATTGACAAAAAACACACACTCCCCCCCCCCCCCATTGCTACCCTAATACCCCCCCCCTTTTCCCCTCAATTGCCAACAACCACCTGGGGACGTACATACGACTTAAAGCGCTGCGACTTCCACCTACCAATCTGCTTAACTGTCTCCTCCGGTAGGCCGCATATAGAGGCCTCCGTCGCTGCCCCAATCCGAAAGACTTCGGATCTAACCCCAACGACTTCAAACATGCCCTAAAAACACTCACAAATTGGTATCTCGATAAAAAGGTCCCATCCTAGTGACATAATAAGGGGCCATCCACCTTCGGACGGATCTGTTGAAAATTCCCGAGACACTTGAACGGGCACATATCAGATGCCACAACCATCCCCAAACGGACTAGTCTACCCACACCTCTCTGATCAGTTTTCGATTTCCTAATCCAAAATTCAACTCCGTTTTCCACTGACATAATGTCACCCCAATCCAAGCCCCCGGGGAATGCCTTACTGGGCGATACCAACTCCCCAACCCGCAGGGCTCCAAAAAACGCCAAAGAAAAGGCTAACTTAAACAAACTCACCTCAAACGGAGATAGACAAACCCCCCACAACGCCCTACCCAGCCCAGCCCAGCTGGGACCCAGTTTGAGCGAGGAACGGAACAAGTCCTTCCCACACCAAGGTTTGCAGGCCCTACCTCAGTCAGGGTTTCACCCACACTCTACAGCTCCGGAATGTCATGCTCTTCAGCCTCCTCCTCCTCCTGCGCATCCTCATCCACTTTACCCTCCACACCAGTCCCAAGCTGGAAGCACTGCAGCACTGCCTCGGCGAAGCGGCAACAGGCTGTGCTGCAGCTAATCTGCATAAGTGACAAATCCCACAATGCAGAAGAGGTGTGGACAGCTCTAAAACAGCATGCAGATCACTGGCTCACACCTCTGAACCTAAAGCCAGGAAAGGTTGTGTGTGACAATGGCCGGAACCTAGTGGCGGCTTTGAGGCGAGGCCAGCTGACACATGTTCCATGCATGGCCCATGTGCTCAACCTCGTGGTTCAGCGGTTTCTAAAGTCATACCCAGAGCTGTCTCATCTGCTGGTAAAAGTTCGCCGCCTGTCTGCACATTTTCGAAAGTCACCTACTGCTTCAGCCGGCCTTGCCGGCTTTCAGCGTCATTTGCATCTTCCGGCTCACAGACTGGTGTGTGATGTCCCCACGCGTTGGAATTCAACTCTGCACATGTTGATCAGGATATGTGAGCAGAAGAGGGCAGTTGTTGAGTACCTGCATCACCTAAGCCGTCGGGAAATGGGTCAAACTCCACACATAACACCTGAGGAGTGGAGATGGATGTCCGACCTATGTACCATCCTCCAAAACTTTGAGGACTCCACCAAGATGGTGAGCGGCGATGACGCCATTATTAGCGTCACCATACCGCTTCTCTGCTTTCTAAAACGGTCTCTGCTCAAAACCAAACATGATGCATTGCAGGCGGAACACGATGAGTTGGAGCAAGAAACAGTAGTGGGTGTGGGTGATAACACATAGCCCAGCCTCGTCTCATCACAACGTGCAGTGGAGGACTATGACGAGGAGGAAGATGAAGACATGGAGCAACTCTCCGGCCAAATTGAGGATATGACATGCATACCAGTCATATGCTCAGTTCAGCGTGGCTGGCCAGAGGACAGGGTAGATGAGGAGGAGGAGGAGAAGGAGGAGGACAGCATGTTCAGTCATCGTGTTGGTCTGGATACTGAAGTGATGGCTGTTAAGAGTCTGGCGCACATGGATGACTTTATGGTAAGCTGCCTGTCTCGTGACCCTCGCGTTAAGAACATCTTGGCCGACAATCATTACTGGTTGGTAACACTGTTAGACCCACGCTACAAGGAGAACTTTATGTCTCTTATTCCCGAGGCGGAGAGGTCAGCCAAAATGCAGCAGTTCCGGAAGGCCATAGTCACGGAAGTAGGCAAAGCATTCCCTTCACAAAACGCTAGCGTCATAATTGTAACACTATTAGTTAAAAGAAAGGGATAAAATGTAAAAAAAAACAAAATAAGGCATGACTTTTTTTTAACATCACATTTATTTTTTTTAGATTTAACCAAAGAATGTGCACATTTGTTATAATAAACAAGTGAAAAATGTTGAAAATCAGTCATCCAAAGGTGTGTGAAAAAAATATATACATATATGGTACCAATAAAAATGTCACTTTGTCTTGCAAAGAATGCAGCCCCCCAAATTATTTTTTTCCTCTGTGCGGCCCATACACCCAGCCGAGTTTGAGACCCCCTGCCTTACACTATATAGATATTATGTTCATTCCCCATCTATCTTGCTCAGGAGAGCATCTCCCTCCCCCGGCACCAAGAGCAGCTCATACTGAATTGTTACATTGACTAGTAACACTGCACACAGAAATGCACCTTAATATTCCACTGTTAACCCTTTCCTCCCAGCAGTAACACACAACTCCTCACCTTGATATCATGGTGATTTATGGTCAGAATGACTTCAATGCGATCAGTGATTTCTATTCTAGCTCTGCTCACATAGATTTTATATCCACACTCAACTATAGGCCGTTCTTCATATTTTGGGGGCTTTTAGTCAGATATACTAGTTTGTGCCTGTATAGTATTGGTGTAGATGGGAGTGTAGGGCATGGGTTACATGGCACTGTGGTGGGATACTGATGGGAGGTATTGGTGCTGTGTTTGATGCTTCTACTGGGTATTTTCCTACAAATACTGGAACAGCTCACTGCTTAGAATGATCCTTCCCAGCTCTATAATATATTATATATACCCCACAATGCAGGCTCACACACACATTTGTCTCAAGTGTGTTGTAGGGACACAGATACAGTCTTGGTCATGTGACTAAAGGCTACTTTACACACTGCGATATCGGTCCCGATATCGCTAGTGTGGGTACCCGCCCCCATCTGTTGCGCGACACGGGTAAATCGCTGCCCATGCCGCACAACACCGACCAGACCCGTCACACATACTTACCTGCCCGGCGACGTCGCTGTGACCGGCGAACCGCCTCCTTTCTAAGGGGGCGGTCCGTGCGGCGTCACAGCGACGTCACTGAGCGACCGCCCAATAGCAGCGGAGGGGCGGAGATGAGTGGCCGAAACATCCCGCCCACCTCCTTCCTTCCTCATAGCGGCTGGGAGGCAGGTAAGGAGAGGTTCCTCGTTTCTGCGGTGTCACACGGAGTGATGTGTGCTGCCGCAGGAGCGACGAACTACATCGTTACTGCTGCAGTAACGATAATCGAGAATGGAGACCCATGTCACCGATGAGCGATTTTGCACGTTTTTGCAACGATGCAAAATCGCTCATCGGTGTCACACGCAGCAACATCGCTAATGCGGCCGGATGTGCGTCACAAATTCCGTGACCCCAACGACTCCGCATTAGCGATGTCGCAGCGTGTAAAGCCCCCTTTAGTGGGAGTGGTGTACAGGGTCTTAGCAGTAAAGAGTATTCCATATTTCTGCCAGATACCCACAGAGATATTGAAATCTGAAAAAAGAGACTTCTGCTCATTGAAGGTAAGAACTGCTCACATAGCGTTCAACTCCACAGCAAACGAGTGCTCTAGCACTGGCATCTCAGCAGGGATATTCCCCTACTACACATGTGTGTCTGGGTCGCTGTGACAGTTTACAGGACATAACTCAGGGCACCTAGACAGAAGGCAGAG
This sequence comes from Anomaloglossus baeobatrachus, assembly GCF_048569485.1. Lineage (NCBI taxonomy): Eukaryota > Metazoa > Chordata > Amphibia > Anura > Aromobatidae > Anomaloglossus > Anomaloglossus baeobatrachus. The sequence continues at coordinate 414,291 of NW_027441926.1, read as the reverse complement.
GGACTACTTTCTATTTCTGGTGTAGAGCTTAGTACAATATATATATATATACTATAACATGTGACACATGTACCTTGTATTACCATTATTCGCTGTATATGAACCCCTTTTCTCCGGGCATTATTTGTCTATAGCATTTTTCACGAACCTGAGGCAACTGAGAACCCTTCAGTGAAGGAATTCCACTAACCCTCACAATACCAACCAGGGGCCTCCCTGCAGTAACTCAGGTAGTTGTACCCATTCTCTTTCCGCATTCTATGTGTTCTTCTTTCTTCTTTTTTTTCTTTTTTCTTCTTTTTATTTCTATCATGTAGTTCAGGGGTTTATAGATATATGTCCTGCATTTCATATTTCCTTTAGTGGTGCTTCTTACCCATTCTCATATCATTTACCCTAGTATTTCATGATCCTGAGGCGACTGAGAACCCTTTAATAAAGGAATCCTTTTTCACCTGAATTGTCAAGTGATACTTACCAGTGACTATCACGTAATGTTACAGGTAGTTCCATTTTCTTCCTCTTCTTTCTCTCCTTTCTTCTTTGTCACACGGTCCATTGTGTTATAGCCCACGTGTCATGATAACACTTGTACCATCTTTTCATTTAGATTCCACCTACAATTATTTACCGATTCCAGTTCTGGAATAGGCTTTCATCATCTACTCACTAGAATTCTCAAGTGCATAAGGTACTGAGACATATACATGTTCACACCATTATAAAGAACAAAGTATAAACATTGAGGTTTTTCTCACACCCATGTTCCTGTGTTCTTTGATATGATATGTGTTCATTTCCTTCACTATATAGGATTGCAAGTTTTCCATTTGTACCTTAATGGCAATGACGCTATACAATTGAACACATATCATCCTGTTATCCATATAGGTGTGTATTTACCTGCTTGACTATTTTTGGTTGTTTGATCCAGAATGTTTCTCCAGATAGGTCATGTGGAAATTTTCTTTCCTCAGTACAAATGTTTTCACTATGGCTTTGGAAAAATTTTTTGTATGTGCCTCATGGTCATTTGACCCATTGTACTCTCAAGTAGCAATATATTGTACTGTTATGTTGTACTATGTACTAATTACGTGTTTATATGGTTTTGTAACCCTTTATGATCTTAGATAACTTTATCCTTGATAAAGACCTAAAAACAAGGTCGAAACGTTGGATGAATTATCCTTTTGCACAAATAAAGAATTTTCAGCATTCCAAGAGTTCTTTTCTTACGTTATTAATCACTATAGTGTACCAGAGCTATTTCTTTTGAATTGACTCTTATTTTTTCTGAGCACCTGCTATATACACAGTGAGCCAGACATATTCAATTTTCATTCAGAAGGCAGAGGGAAGCCTTAGCAGCTGAGCATATATCTTTGCTTGTGAGCATTAGAACAGGCCGGCGATTACAGGGTAACATGAAAAATGTCCAGCTTGCATTATGACTAGAACATGACAATATCCTTTTAAGTACTAACCTATGATGCGTTCCTAAGCAGTTGATGTTATATGTTCTACATTTCATTTTCTGCATACTTTACAAGTAGTAGAATTTGCTTTGATATAGGCAACTGGATTTTCACAATGAAAAGGCAAAGGATAACGCCCGAAAAAGACGCCATACATTATGTCAGTGCCATCACTGACAAACCTGGATTGACCATGAAATACGGTATGGAGAGCTGTTGTCATCGTATTAGATAGATAAGAATGATTATATGTATTGTAGAAATGTCTCCTATCATGTTCCCTAATTTTTTATTATGTCCACATCCTGGTCCCCAAACGTGCACTTTTTTGTTTAATTTACACATTGGACCATAGGAAAAATGACACTACAGCTACAGAGGTGACCGTCTGATAGCCCAGCTCGACTATCCATCTCTACTGAAGACCCTTTCAGCTTTTTGAGAGTTGGGTGGAGGACATCATCTCTGAAAATAGGGTCCCACAGCTGCACCCCATCAGTGTGAGCAGGACTCTTAGGACTCTTAGAAGAGTCAATGCTCTGAGACCATGGGGGGCGCTTAGCCCCCTCTCTTCGTCACTGAGGATGATTTCATTTTTCAGGGATTAGAGAGGGTGGTCCTTGTGGTGGACTGCAGGTATGGAGAGCTGTTGTCATCGTATTAAATAGATAAGAATGATTATATGTATTGTAGAAATGTCTCCTATCATGTTCCCTAATTTTTTATTATGTCCACATCCTGGTCCCCATCTTGGACATCATAACAAACGTGCACTTTTTTGTTTAATTTACACATTGGACCATAGGAAAAATGACACTACAGCTACAGAGGTGACCGTCTGATAGCCCAGCTCGACTATCCATCTCTACTGAAGACCCTTTCAGCTATTTGAGAGTTGGGTGGAGAACATCATCTCTGAAAATAGGGTCCCACAGCTGCACCCCATCAGTGTGAGCAGGACTCTTAGGACTCTTAGAAGAGTCAATGCTCTGAGACCATGGGGGGCGCTTAGCCCCCTCTCTTCGTCACTGAGGATGATTTCACTTTTCAGGGAATAGAGAGGGTGGTCCTTGTGGTGGACTGCAGGTATGGAGAGCTGTTGTCATCGTATTAGATAGATAAGAATGATTATATGTATTGTAGAAATGTCTCCTATCATGTTCCCTATTTTTTTATTATGTCCACATCCTGGTCCCCATCTTGGACATCATAACAAACGTGCACTTTTTTGTTTAATTTACACATTGGATCATAGGAAAAATGACACTACAGCTACAGAGGTGACCGTCTGATAGCCCAGCTCGACTATCCATCTCTACTGAAGACCCTTTCAGCTTTTTGAGAGTTGGGTGGAGGACATCATCTCTGAAAATAGGGTCTCACAGCTGCACCCCATCAGTGTGAGCAGGAATCTTAGGACTCTTAGAAGAGTCAATGCTCTGAGACCATGGGGGGCGCTTAGCCCCCTCTCTTCATCACTGAGGATGATTTCATTTTTCAGGGATTAGAGAGAGTGGTCCTTGTGGTGGACTGCAGGTATGGAGAGCTGTTGTGATCGTATTAGATAGATAAGAATGATTATATGTATTGTAGAAATGTCTCCTATCATGTTCCCTAATTTTTTATTATGTCCACATCCTGGTCCCCATCTTGGACATCATAACAAACGTGCACTTTTTTGTTTAATTTACACATTGGACCATAGGAAAAATGACACTACAGCTACAGAGGTGACCGTCTGATAGCCCAGCTCGACTATCCATCTCTACTGAAGACCCTTTCAGCTTTTTGAGAGTTGGGTGGAGGACATCATCTCTGAAAATAGGGTCCCACAGCTGCACCCCATCAGTGTAAGCAGGAATCTTAGGACTCTTAGAAGAGTCAATGCTCTGAGACCATGGGGGGCGCTTAGCCCCCTCTCTTCGTCACTGAGGATGATTTCATTTTTCAGGGATTAGAGAGAGTGGTCCTTGTGGTGGACTGCAGGTATGGAGAGCTGTTGTGATCGTATTAGATAGATAAGAATGATTATATGTATTGTAGAAATGTCTCCTATCATGTTCCCTAATTTTTTATTATGTCCACATCCTGGTCCCCATCTTGGACATCATAACAAACGTGCACTTTTTTGTTTAATTTACACATTGGACCATAGGAAAAATGACACTACAGCTACAGAGGTGACCGTCTGATAGCCCAGCTCGACTATCCATCTCTACTGAAGACCCTTTCAGCTTTTTGAGAGTTGGGTGGAGGACATCATCTCTGAAAATAGGGTCCCACAGCTGCACCCCATCAGTGTAAGCAGGACTCTTAGGACTCTTAGAAGAGTCAATGCTCTAAAACCATGGGGGGCGCTTAGCCCCCTCTCTTCGTCCCTGAGGATGATTTCATTTTTCAGGGATTAGAGAGGGTGGTCCTTGTGGTGGACTGCAGGTATGGAGAGCTGTTGTCATCGTATTAGATAGATAAGAATGATTATATGTATTGTAGAAATGTCTCCTATCATGTTCCCTAATTTCTTATTATGTCCACATCCTGGTCCCCATCTTGGACATCATAACAAACGTGCACATTTTTGTTTAATTTACACATTGGACCATAGGAAAAATGACACTACAGCTACAGAGGTGACCGTCTGATAGCCCAGCTCGACTATCCATCTCTACTGAAGACCCTTTCAGCTTTTTGAGAGTTGGGTGGAGGACATCATCTCTGAAAATAGGGTCCCACAGCTTCACCCCATCAGTGTGAGCAGGACTCTAAGGACTCTTAGAAGAGTCAATGCTCTGGTACCATGGGGGGCGCTTGGCCCCCTCTCTTCGTCACTGAGGATGATTTCATTTTTCAGGGATTAGAGAGGGTGGTCCTTGTGGTGGACTGCAGGTATGGAGAGCTGTTGTCATCGTATTAGATAGATAAGAATGATTATATGTATTGTAGAAATGTCTCCTATCATGTTCCCTAATTTTTTATTATGTCCACATCCTGGTCCCCATCTTGGACATCATAACAAACGTGCACTTTTTTGTTTAATTTACACATTGGACCATAGGAAAAATGACACTACAGCTACAGAGGTGACCGTCTGATAGCCCAGCTCGACTATCCATCTCTACTGAAGACCCTTTCAGCTTTTTGAGAGTTGGGTGGAGGACATCATCTCTGAAAATAGGGTCCCACAGCTTCACCCCATCAGTGTGAGCAGGACTCTTAGGACTCTTAGAAGAGTCAATGCTCTGGTACCATGGGGGGCGCTTGGCCCCCTCTCTTCGTCACTGAGGATGATTTCATTTTTCAGGGATTAGAGAGGGTGGTCCTTGTGGTGGACTGCAGGTATGGAGAGCTGTTGTCATCGTATTAGATAGATAAGAATGATTATATGTATTGTAGAAATGTCTCCTATCATGTTCCCTAATTTTTTATTATGTCCACATCCTGGTCCCCATCTTGGACATCATAACAAACGTGCACTTTTTTGTTTAATTTACACATTGGACCATAGGAAAAATGACACTACAGCTACAGAGGTGACCGTCTGATAGCCCAGCTCGACTATCCATCTCTACTGAAGACCCTTTCAGCTTTTTGAGAGTTGGGTGGAGGACATCATCTCTGAAAATAGGGTCCCACAGCTGCACCCCATCAGTGTGAGCAGGACTCTTAGGACTCTTAGAAGAGTTAATGCTCTGAGACCATGGGGGCGCTTAGCCCCCTCTCTTCGTCACTGAGGATGATTTCATTTTTCAGGGATTAGAGAGGGTGGTCCTTGTGGTGGACTGCAGGTATGGAGAGCTGTTGTCATCGTATTAGATAGATAAGAATGATTATATGTATTGTAGAAATGTCTCCTATCATGTTCCCTAATTTTTTATTATGTCCACATCCTGGTCCCCATCTTGGACATCATAACAAACGTGCACTTTTTTGTTTAATTTACACATTGGACCATAGGAAAAATGACACTACAGCTACAGAGGTGACCGTCTGATAGCCCAGCTCGACTATCCATCTCTACTGAAGACCCTTTCAGCTTTTTGAGAGTTGGGTGGAGGACATCATCTCTGAAAATAGGGTCCCACAGCTGCACCCCATCAGTGTGAGCAGGACTCTTAGGACTCTTGGAAGAGTCAATGCTCTGAGACCATTGGGGGCACTTAGCCCCCTCTCTTCATCACTGAGGATGATTTCATTTTTCAGGGATTAGAGAGGGTGGTCCTTGTGGTGGACTGCAGATATGGAGAGCTGTTATCATCGTATTAGATAGATAAGAATGATTATATGTATTGTAGAAATGTCTCCTATCATGTTCCCTAATTTTTTATTATGTCCACATCCTGGTCCCCATCTTGGACATCATAACAAACGTGCACTTTTTTGTTTAATTTACACATTGGACCATAGGAAAAATGACACTACAGCTACAGAGGTGACCGTCTGATAGCCCAGCTCGACTATCCATCTCTACTGAAGACCCTTTCAGCTTTTTGAGAGTTGGGTGGAGAACATCATCTCTGAAAATAGGGTCCCACAGCTGCACCCCATCACTGTGAGCAGGACTCTTAGGACTCTTAGAAGAGTCAATGCTCTGAGACCATGGGGGGCGCTTAGCCCCCTCTCTTCGTCACTGAGGATGATTTCACTTTTCAGGGAATAGAGAGGGTGGTCCTTGTGGTGGACTGCAGGTATGGAGAGCTGTTGTCATCGTATTAGATAGATAAGAATGATTATATGTATTGTAGAAATGTCTCCTATCATGTTCCCTATTTTTTTATTATGTCCACATCCTGGTCCCCATCTTGGACATCATAACAAACGTGCACTTTTTTGTTTAATTTACACATTGGACCATAGGAAAAATGACACTACAGCTACAGAGGTGACCGTCTGATAGCCCAGCTCGACTATCCATCTCTACTGAAGACCCTTTCAGCTTTTTGAGAGTTGGGTGGAGGACATCATCTCTGAAAATAGGGTCCCACAGCTGCACCCCATCAGTGTGAGCAGGAATCTTAGGACTCTTAGAAGAGTCAATGCTCTGAGACCATGGGGGGTGCTTAGCCCCCTCTCTTCGTCACTGAGGATGATTTCATTTTTCAGGGATTAGAGAGAGTATTCCTTGTGGTGGACTGCAGGTATGGAGAGCTGTTGTGATCGTATTAGATAGATAAGAATGATTATATGTATTGTAGAAATGTCTCCTATCATGTTCCCTAATTTTTTATTATGTCCACATCCTGGTCCCCATCTTGAACATCATAACAAACGTGCACTTTTTTGTTTAATTTACACATTGGACCATAGGAAAAATGACACTACAGCTACAGAGGTGACCGTCTGATAGCCCAGCTCGACTATCCATCTCTACTGAAGACCCTTTCAGCTTTTTGAGAGTTGGGTGGAGGACATCATCTCTGAAAATAGGGTCCCACAGCTGCACCCCATCAGTGTAAGCAGGACTCTTAGGACTCTTAGAAGAGTCAATGCTCTAAAACCATGGGGGGCGCTTAGCCCCCTCTCTTCGTCCCTGAGGATGATTTCATTTTTCAGGGATTAGAGAGGGTGGTCCTTGTGGTGGACTGCAGGTATGGAGAGCTGTTGTCATCGTATTAGATAGATAAGAATGATTATATGTATTGTAGAAATGTCTCCTATCATGTTCCCTAATTTCTTATTATGTCCACATCCTGGTCCCCATCTTGGACATCATAACAAACGTGCACTTTTTTGTTTAATTTACACATTGGACCATAGGAAAAATGACACTACAGCTACAGAGGTGACCGTCTGATAGCCCAGCTCGACTATCCATCTCTACTGAAGACCCTTTCAGCTTTTTGAGAGTTGGGTGGAGGACATCATCTCTGAAAATAGGGTCCCACAGCTTCACCCCATCAGTGTGAGCAGGACTCTTAGGACTCTTAGAAGAGTCAATGCTCTGGTACCATGGGGGGCGCTTGGCCCCCTCTCTTCGTCACTGAGGATGATTTCATTTTTCAGGGATTAGAGAGGGTGGTCCTTGTGGTGGACTGCAGGTATGGAGAGCTGTTGTCATCGTATTAGATAGATAAGAATGATTATATGTATTGTAGAAATGTCTCCTATCATGTTCCCTAATTTTTTATTATGTCCACATCCTGGTCCCCATCTTGGACATCATAACAAACGTGCACTTTTTTGTTTAATTTACACATTGGACCATAGGAAAAATGACACTACAGCTACAGAGGTGACCGTCTGATAGCCCAGCTCGACTATCCATCTCTACTGAAGACCCTTTCAGCTTTTTGAGAGTTGGGTGGAGGACATCATCTCTTAAAATAGGGTCCCACAGCTGCACCCCATCAGTGTAAGCAGGACTCTTAGGACTCTTAGAAGAGTCAATGCTCTAAAACCATGGGGGGCGCTTAGCCCCCTCTCTTCGTCACTGAGGATGATTTCATTTTTCAGGGATTAGAGAGGGTGGTCCTTGTGGTGGACTGCAGGTATGGAGAGCTGTTGTCATCGTATTAGATAGATAAGAATGATTATATGTATTGTAGAAATGTCTCCTATCATGTTCCCTAATTTTTTATTATGTCCACATCCTGGTCCCCATCTTGGACATCATAACAAACGTGCACTTTTTTGTTTAATTTACACATTGGACCATAGGAAAAATGACACTACAGCTACAGAGGTGACCGTCTGATAGCCCAGCTCGACTATCCATCTCTACTGAAGACCCTTTCAGCTTTTTGAGAGTTGGGTGGAGGACATCATCTCTGAAAATAGGGTCCCACAGCTGCACCCCATCAGTGTGAGCAGGACTCTTAGGACTCTTAGAAGAGTCAATGCTCTGAGACCATGGGGGGCGCTTAGCCCCCTCTCTTCGTCACTGAGGATGATTTCATTTTTCAGGGATTAGAGAGGGTGGTCCTTGTGGTGGACTGCAGGTATGGAGAGCTGTTGTCATCGTATTAAATAGATAAGAATGATTATATGTATTGTAGAAATGTCTCCTATCATGTTCCCTAATTTTTTATTATGTCCACATCCTGGTCCCCATCTTTGACATCATAACAAACGTGCACTTTTTTGTTTAATTTACACATTGGACCATAGGAAAAATGACACTACAGCTACAGAGGTGACCGTCTGATAGCCCAGCTCGACTATCCATCTCTACTGAAGACCCTTTCAGCTTTTTGAGAGTTGGGTGGAGAACATCATCTCTGAAAATAGGGTCCCACAGCTGCACCCCATCAGTGTGAGCAGGACTCTTAGGACTCTTAGAAGAGTCAATGCTCTGAGACCATGGGGGGCGCTTAGCCCCCTCTCCTCGTCACTGAGGATGATTTCACTTTTCAGGGAATAGAGAGGGTGGTCCTTGTGGTGGACTGCAGGTATGGAGAGCTGTTGTCATCGTATTAGATAGATAAGAATGATTATATGTATTCTAGAAATGTCTCCTATCATGTTCCCTATTTTTTTATTATGTCCACATCCTGGTTCCCATCTTGGAAATCATAACAAACGTGCACTTTTTTGTTTAATTTACAAATTGGACAATAGGAAAAATGACACTACAGCTACAGAGGTGACCGTCTGATAGCCCAGCTCGACTATCCATCTCTACTGAAGACCCTTTCAGCTTTTTGAGAGTTGGGTGGAGGACATCATCTCTGAAAATAGGGTCCCACAGCTGCACCCCATCAGTGTGAGCAGGAATCTTAGGACTCTTAGAAGAGTCAATGCTCTGAGACCATGGGGGGCGCTTAGCCCCCTCTCTTCGTCACTGAGGATGATTTCATTTTTCAGGGATTAGAGAGAGTGGTCCTTGTGGTGGACTGCAGGTATGGAGAGCTGTTGTGATCGTATTAGATAGATAAGAATGATTATATGTATTGTAGAAATGTCTCCTATCATGTTCCCTAATTTTTTATTATGTCCACATCCTGGTCCCCATCTTGAACATCATAACAAACGTGCACTTTTTTGTTTAATTTACACATTGGACCATAGGAAAAATGACACTACAGCTACAGAGGTGACCGTCTGATAGCCCAGCTCGACTATCCATCTCTACTGAAGACCCTTTCAGCTTTTTGAGAGTTGGGTGGAGGACATCATCTCTGAAAATAGGGTCCCACAGCTTCACCCCATCAGTGTGAGCAGGACTCTTAGGACTCTTAGAAGAGTCAATGCTCTGGTACCATGGGGGGCGCTTGGCCCCCTCTCTTCGTCACTGAGGATGATTTCATTTTTCAGGGATTAGAGAGGGTGGTCCTTGTGGTGGACTGCAGGTATGGAGAGCTGTTGTCATCGTATTAGATAGATAAGAATGATTATATGTATTGTAGAAATGTCTCCTATCATGTTCCCTAATTTTTTATTATGTCCACATCCTGGTCCCCATCTTGGACATCATAACAAACGTGCACTTTTTTGTTTAATTTACACATTGGACCATAGGAAAAATGACACTACAGCTACAGAGGTGACCGTCTGATAGCCCAGCTCGACTATCCATCTCTACTGAAGACCCTTTAAGCATTTTGAGAGTTGGGTGGAGGACATCATCTCTGAAAATAGGGTCCCACAGCTGCACCCCATCAGTGTGAGCAGGACTCTTAAGACTCTTAGAAGAGTCAATGCTCTGAGACCATTGGGGGCACTGAGCCCCCTCTCTTCGTCACTGAGGATGATTTCATTTTTCAGGGTTTAGAGAGGGTGGTCCTTGTGGTGGACTGCAGGTATGGAGAGCTGTTATCATCGTATTAGATAGATAAGAATGATTATATGTATTGTAGAAATGTCTCCTATCATGTTCCCTAATTTTTTATTATGTCCACATCCTGGTCCCCATCTTGGACATCATAACAAACGTGCACTTTTTTGTTTAATTTACACATTGGACCATAGGAAAAATGACACTACAGCTACAGAGGTGACCGTCTGATAGCCCAGCTCGACTATCCATCTCTACTGAAGACCCTTTCAGCTTTTTGAGAGTTGGGTGGAGGACATCATCTCTGAAAATAGGGTCCCACAGCTTCACCCCATCAGTGTGAGCAGGACTCTTAGGACTCTTAGAAGAGTCAATGCTCTGGTACCATGGGGGGCGCTTGGCCCCCTCTCTTCGTCACTGAGGATGATTTCATTTTTCAGGGATTAGAGAGGGTGGTCCTTGTGGTGGACTGCAGGTATGTAGAGCTGTTGTCATCGTATTAGATAGATAAGAATGATTATATGTATTGTAGAAATGTCTCCTATCATGTTCCCTAATTTTTTATTATGTCCACATCCTGGTCCCCATCTTGGACATCATAACAAACGTGCACTTTTTTGTTTAATTTACACATTGGACCATAGGAAAAATGACACTACAGCTACAGAGGTGACCGTCTGATAGCCCAGCTCGACTATCCATCTCTACTGAAGACCCTTTCAGCTTTTTGAGAGTTGGGTGGAGGACATCATCTCTGAAAATAGGGTCCCACAGCTGCACCCCATCAGTGTGAGCAGGACTCTTAGGACTCTTAGAAGAGTTAATGCTCTGAGACCATGGGGGCGCTTAGCCCCCTCTCTTCGTCACTGAGGATGATTTCATTTTTCAGGGATTAGAGAGGGTGGTCCTTGTGGTGGACTGCAGGTATGGAGAGCTGTTGTCATCGTATTAGATAGATAAGAATGATTATATGTATTGTAGAAATGTCTCCTATCATGTTCCCTAATTTTTTATTATGTCCACATCCTGGTCCCCATCTTGGACATCATAACATACGTGCACTTTTTTGTTTAATTTACACATTGGACCATAGGAAAAATGACACTACAGCTACAGAGGTGACCGTCTGATAGCCCAGCTCGACTATCCATCTCTACTGAAGACCCTTTCAGCTTTTTGAGAGTTGGGTGGAGGACATCATCTCTGAAAATAGGGTCCCACAGCTGCACCCCATCAGTGTGAGCAGGTCTCTTAGGACTCTTAGAAGAGTCAATGCTCTGAGACCATTGGGGGCACTTAGCCCCCTCTCTTCGTCACTGAGGATGATTTCATTTTTCAGGGATTAGGGAGGGTGGTCCTTGTGGTGGACTGCAGGTATGGAGAGCTGTTATCATCGTATTAGATAGATAAGAATGATTATATGTATTGTAGAAATGTCTCCTATCATGTTCCCTAATTTTTTATTATGTCCACATCCTGGTCCCCATCTTGGACATCATAACAAACGTGCACTTTTTTGTTTAATTTACACATTGGACCATAGGAAAAATGACACTACAGCTACAGAGGTGACCGTCTGATAGCCCAGCTCGACAATCCATCTCTACTGAAGACCCTTTCAGCTTTTTGAGAGTTGGGTGGAGGACATCATCTCTGAAAATAGGGTCCCACAGCTGCACCCCAGCAGTGTGAGCAGGACTCTTAGGACTCTTAGAAGAGTCAATGCTCTGAGACCATGGGGGGCGCTTAGCCCCCTCTCTTCGTCACTGAGGATGATTTCATTTTTCAGGGATTAGAGAGGGTGGTCCTTGTGGTGGACTGCAGGTATGGAGAGCTGTTGTCATCGTATTAAATAGATAAGAATGATTATATGTATTGTAGAAATGTCTCCTATCATGTTCCCTAATTTTTTATTATGTCCACATCCTGGTCCCCATCTTGGACATCATAACAAACGTGCACTTTTTTGTTTAATTTACACATTGGACCATAGGAAAAATGACACTACAGCTACAGAGGTGACCGTCTGATAGCCCAGCTCGACTATCCATCTCTACTGAAGACCCTTTGAGCTTTTTGAGAGTTGGGTGGAGAACATCATCTCTGAAAATAGGGTCCCACAGCTGCACCCCATCAGTGTGAGCAGGACTCTTAGGACTCTTAGAAGAGTCAATGTTTTGAGACCATGGGGGGCGCTTAGCCCCCTCTCTTCATCACTGAGGATGATTTCACTTTTCAGGGAATAGAGAGGGTGGTCCTTGTGGTGGACTGCAGGTATGGAGAGCTGTTGTCATCGTATTAGATAGATAAGAATGATTATATGTATTGTAGAAATGTCTCCTATCATGTTCCCTATTTTTTTATTATGTCCACATCCTGGTCCCCATCTTGGAAATCATAACAAACGTGCACTTTTTTGTTTAATTTACACATTGGACCATAGGAAAAATGACACTACAGCTACAGAGGTGACCGTCTGGTAGCCCAGCTCGACTATCCATCTCTACTGAAGACCCTTTCAGCTTTTTGAGAGTTGGGTGGAGGACATCATCTCTGAAAATAGGGTCCCACAGCTGCACCCCATCAGTGTGAGCAGGACTCTTAGGACTCTTAGAAGAGTTAATGCTCTGAGACCATGGGGGCGCTTAGCCCCCTCTCTTCGTCACTGAGGATGATTTCATTTTTCAGGGATTAGAGAGGGTGGTCCTTGTGGTGGACTGCAGGTATGGAGAGCTGTTGTCATCGTATTAGATAGATAAGAATGATTATATGTATTGTAGAAATGTCTCCTATCATGTTCCCTAATTTTTTATTATGTCCACATCCTGGTCCCCATCTTGGACATCATAACAAACGTGCACTTTTTTGTTTAATTTACACATTGGACCATAGGAAAAATGACACTACAGCTACAGAGGTGACCGTCTGATAGCCCAGCTCGACTATCCATCTCTACTGAAGACCCTTTCAGCTTTTTGAGAGTTGGGTGGAGGACATCATCTCTGAAAATAGGGTCCCACAGCTGCACCCCATCAGTGTGAGCAGGACTCTTAGGACTCTTAGAAGAGTCAATGCTCTGAGACCATTGGGGGCACTTAGCCCCCTCTCTTCGTCACTGAGGATGATTTCATTTTTCAGGGATTAGGGAGGGTGGTCCTTGTGGTGGACTGCAGGTATGGAGAGCTGTTATCATCGTATTAGATAGATAAGAATGATTATATGTATTGTAGAAATGTCTCCTATCATGTTCCCTAATTTTTTATTATGTCCACATCCTGGTCCCCATCTTGGACATCATAACAAACGTGCACTTTTTTGTTTAATTTACACATTGGACCATAGGAAAAATGACACTACAGCTACAGAGGTGACCGTCTGATAGCCCAGCTCGACAATCCATCTCTACTGAAGACCCTTTCAGCTTTTTGAGAGTTGGGTGGAGGACATCATCTCTGAAAATAGGGTCCCACAGCTGCACCCCATCAGTGTGAGCAGGACTCTTAGGACTCTTAGAAGAGTCAATGCTCTGAGACCATGGGGGGCGCTTAGCCCCCTCTCTTCGTCACTGAGGATGATTTCATTTTTCAGGGATTAGAGAGGGTGGTCCTTGTGGTGAACTGCAGGTATGGAGAGCTGTTGTCATCGTATTAAATAGATAAGAATGATTATATGTATTGTAGAAATGTCTCCTATCATGTTCCCTAATTTTTTATTATGTCCACATCCTGGTCCCCATCTTGGACATCATAACAAACGTGCACTTTTTTGTTTAATTTACACATTGGACCATAGGAAAAATGACACTACAGCTACAGAGGTGACCGTCTGATAGCCCAGCTCGACTATCCATCTCTACTGAAGACCCTTTCAGCTTTTTGAGAGTTGGGTGGAGAACATCATCTCTGAAAATAGGGTCCCACAGCTGCACCCCATCAGTGTGAGCAGGACTCTTAGGACTCTTAGAAGAGTCAATGTTTTGAGACCATGGGGGGCGCTTAGCCCCCTCTCTTCGTCACTGAGGATGATTTCACCTTTCAGGGAATAGAGAGGGTGGTCCTTGTGGTGGACTGCAGGTATGGAGAGCTGTTGTGATCGTATTAGATAGATAAGAATGATTATATGTATTGTAGAAATGTCTCCTATCATGTTCCCTAATTTTTTATTATGTCCACATCCTGGTCCCCATCTTGGACATCATAACAAACGTGCACTTTTTTGTTTAATTTACACATTGGACCATAGGAAAAATGACACTACAGCTACAGAGGTGACCGTCTGATAGCCCAGCTCGACTATCCATCTCTACTGAAGACCCTTTCAGCTTTTTGAGAGTTGGGTGGAGGACATCATCTCTGAAAATAGGGTCCCACAGCTGCACCCCATCAGTGTGAGCAGGACTCTTAGGATTCTTAGAAGAGTTAATGCTCTGAGACCATGGGGGCGCTTAGCCCCCTCTCTTCGTCACTGAGGATGATTTCATTTTTCAGGGATTAGAGAGGGTGGTCCTTGTGGTGGACTGCAGGTATGGAGAGCTGTTGTCATCGTATTAGATAGATAAGAATGATTATATGTATTGTAGAAATGTCTCCTATCATGTTCCCTAATTTTTTATTATGTCCACATCCTGGTCCCCATCTTGGACATCATAACAAACGTGCACTTTTTTGTTTAATTTACACATTGGACCATAGGAAAAATGACACTACAGCTACAGAGGTGACCGTCTGATAGCCCAGCTCGACTATCCATCTCTACTGAAGACCCTTTCAGCTTTTTGAGAGTTGGGTGGAGGACATCATCTCTGAAAATAGGGTCCCACAGCTGCACCCCATCAGTGTGAGCAGGACTCTTAGGACTCTTAGAAGAGTCAATGCTCTGAGACCATTGGGGGCACTTAGCCCCCTCTCTTCGTCACTGAGGATGATTTCATTTTTCAGGGATTAGAGAGGGTGGTCCTTGTGGTGGACTGCAGGTATGGAGAGCTGTTATCATCGTATTAGATAGATAAGAATGATTATATGTAATGTAGAAATGTCTCCTATCATGTTCCCTAATTTTTTATTATGTCCACATCCTGGTCCCCATCTTGGACATCATAACAAACGTGCACTTTTTTGTTTAATTTACACATTGGACCATAGGAAAAATGACACTACAGCTACAGAGGTGACCGTCTGATAGCCCAGCTCGACAATCCATCTCTACTGAAGACCCTTTCAGCTTTTTGAGAGTTGGGTGGAGGACATCATCTCTGAAAATAGGGTCCCACAGCTGCACCCCATCAGTGTGAGCAGGACTCTTAGGACTCTTAGAAGAGTCAATGCTCTCAGACCATGGGGGGCGCTTAGCCCCCTCTCTTCGTCACTGAGGATGATTTCATTTTTCAGGGATTAGAGAGGGTGGTCCTTGTGGTGGACTGCAGGTATGGAGAGCTGTTGTCATCGTATTAAATAGATAAGAATGATTATATGTATTGTAGAAATGTCTCCTATCATGTTCCCTAATTTTTTATTATGTCCACATCCTGGTCCCCATCTTGGACATCATAACAAACGTGCACTTTTTTGTTTAATTTACACATTGGACCATAGGAAAAATGACACTACAGCTACAGAGGTGACCGTCTGATAGCCCAGCTCGACTATCCATCTCTACTGAAGACCCTTTCAGCTTTTTGAGAGTTGGGTGGAGAACATCATCTCTGAAAATAGGGTCCCACAGCTGCACCCCATCAGTGTGAGCAGGACTCTTAGGACTCTTAGAAGAGTCAATGTTTTGAGACCATGGGGGGCGCTTAGCCCCCTCTCTTCGTCACTGAGGATGATTTCACTTTTCAGGGAATAGAGAGGGTGGTCCTTGTGGTGGACTGCAGGTATGGAGAGCTGTTGTCATCGTATTAGATAGATAAGAATGATTATATGTATTGTAGAAATGTCTCCTATCATGTTCCCTATTTTTTTATTATGTCCACATCCTGGTCCCCATCTTGGAAATCATAACAAACGTGCACTTTTTTGTTTAATTTACACATTGGACCATAGGAAAAATGACACTACAGCTACAGAGGTGACCGTCTGGTAGCCCAGCTCGACTATCCATCTCTACTGAAGACCCTTTCAGCTTTTTGAGAGTTGGGTGGAGGACATCATCTCTGAAAATAGGGTCCCACAGCTGCACCCCATCAGTGTGAGCAGGACTCTTAGGACTCTTAGAAGAGTCAATGTTTTGAGACCATGGGGGGCGCTTAGCTCCCTCTCTTCGTCACTGAGGATGATTTCATTTTTCAGGGATTAGAGAGAGTGGTCCTTGTGGTGGACTGCAGGTATGGAGAGCTGTTGTGATCGTATTAGATAGATAAGAATGATTATATGTATTGTAGAAATGTCTCCTATCATGTTCCCTAATTTTTTATTATGTCCACATCCTGGTCCCCATCTTGGACATCATAACAAACGTGCACTTTTTTGTTTAATTTACACATTGGACCATAGGAAAAATGACACTACAGCTACAGAGGTGACCGTCTGATAGCCCAGCTCGACTATCCATCTCTACTGAAGACCCTTTCAGCTTTTTGAGAGTTGGGTGGAGGACATCATCTCTGAAAATAGGGTCCCACAGCTGCACCCCATCAGTGTGAGCAGGACTCTTAGGACTCTTAGAAGAGTTAATGCTCTGAGACCATGGGGGCGCTTAGCCCCCTCTCTTCGTCACTGAGGATGATTTCATTTTTCAGGGATTAGAGAGGGTGGTCCTTGTGGTGGACTGCAGGTATGGAGAGCTGTTGTCATCGTATTAGATAGATAAGAATGATTATATGTATTGTAGAAATGTCTCCTATCATGTTCCCTAATTTTTTAATATGTCCACATCCTGGTCCCCATCTTGGACATCATAACAAACGTGCACTTTTTTGTTTAATTTACACATTGGACCATAGGAAAAATGACACTACAGCTACAGAGGTGACCGTCTGATAGCCCAGCTCGACTATCCATCTCTACTGAAGACCCTTTCAGCTTTTTGAGAGTTGGGTGGAGGACATCATCTCTTAAAATAGGGTCCCACAGCTGCACCCCATCAGTGTAAGCAGGACTCTTAGGACTCTTAGAAGAGTCAATGCTCTAAAACCATGGGGGGCGCTTAGCCCCCTCTCTTCGTCCCTGAGGATGATTTCATTTTTCAGGGATTAGAGAGAGTGGTCCTTGTGGTGGACTGCAGGTATGGAGAGCTGTTGTGATCGTATTAGATAGATAAGAATGATTATATGTATTGTAGAAATGTCTCCTATCATGTTCCCTAATTTTTTATTATGTCCACATCCTGGTCCCCATCTTGGACATCATAACAAACGTGCACTTTTTTGTTTAATTTACACATTGGACCATAGGAAAAATGACACTACAGCTACAGAGGTGACCGTCTGATAGCCCAGCTCGACTATCCATCTCTACTGAAGACCCTTTCAGCTTTTTGAGAGTTGGGTGGAGGACATCATCTCTGAAAATAGGGTCCCACAGCTGCACCCCATCAGTGTGAGCAGGACTCTTAGGACTCTTAGAAGAGTTAATGCTCTGAGACCATGGGGGCGCTTAGCCCCCTCTCTTCGTCACTGAGGATGATTTCATTTTTCAGGGATTAGAGAGGGTAGGGTGGTCCTTGTGGTGGACTGCAGGTATGGAGAGCTGTTGTCATCGTATTAGATAGATAAGAATGATTATATGTATTGTAGAAATGTCTCCTATCATGTTCCCTAATTTTTTATTATGTCCACATCCTGGTCCCCATCTTGGACATCATAACAAACGTGCACTTTTTTGTTTAATTTACACATTGGACCATAGGAAAAATGACACTACAGCTACAGAGGTGACCGTCTGATAGCCCAGCTCGACTATCCATCTCTACTGAAGACCCTTTCAGCTTTTTGAGAGTTGGGTGGAGGACATCATCTCTTAAAATAGGGTCCCACAGCTGCACCCCATCAGTGTAAGCAGGACTCTTAGGACTCTTAGAAGAGTCAATGCTCTAAAACCATGGGGGGCGCTTAGCCCCCTCTCTTCGTCCCTGAGGATGATTTCATTTTTCAGGGATTAGAGAGGGTGGTCCTTGTGGTGGACTGCAGGTATGGAGAGCTGTTGTCATCGTATTAGATAGATAAGAATGATTATATGTATTGTAGAAATGTCTCCTATCATGTTCCCTAATTTTTTATTATGTCCACATCCTGGTCCCCATCTTGGACATCATAACAAACGTGCACTTTTTTGTTTAATTTACACATTGGACCATAGGAAAAATGACACTACAGCTACAGAGGTGACCGTCTGATAGCCCAGCTCGACTATCCATCTCTACTGAAGACCCTTTCAGCTTTTTGAGAGTTGGGTGGAGGACATCATCTCTGAAAATAGGGTCCCACAGCTGCACCCCATCAGTGTGAGCAGGACTCTTAGGACTCTTAGAAGAGTTAATGCTCTGAGACCATGGGGGCGCTTAGCCCCCTCTCTTCGTCACTGAGGATGATTTCATTTTTCAGGGATTAGAGAGGGTGGTCCTTGTGGTGGACTGCAGGTATGGAGAGCTGTTGTCATCGTATTAGATAGATAAGAATGATTATATGTATTGTAGAAATGTCTCCTATCATGTTCCCTAATTTTTTATTATGTCCACATCCTGGTCCCCATCTTGGACATCATAACAAACGTGCACTTTTTTGTTTAATTTACACATTGGACCATAGGAAAAATGACACTACAGCTACAGAGGTGACCGTCTGATAGCCCAGCTCGACTATCCATCTCTACTGAAGACCCTTTCAGCTTTTTGAGAGTTGGGTGGAGGACATCATCTCTGAAAATAGGGTCCCACAGCTGCACCCCATCAGTGTGAGCAGGACTCTTAGGACTCTTAGAAGAGTCAATGTTTTGAGACCATGGGGGGCGCTTAGCCCCCTCTCTTCGTCACTGAGGATGATTTCACTTTTCAGGGAATAGAGAGGGTGGTCCTTGTGGTGGACTGCAGGTATGGAGAGCTGTTGTCATCGTATTAGATAGATAAGAATGATTATATGTATTGTAGAAATGTCTCCTATCATGTTCCCTATTTTTTTATTATGTCCACATCCTGGTCCCCATCTTGGAAATCATAACAAACGTGCACTTTTTTGTTTAATTTACACATTGGACCATAGGAAAAATGACACTACAGCTACAGAGGTGACCGTCTGGTAGCCCAGCTCGACTATCCATCTCTACTGAAGACCCTTTCAGCTTTTTGAGAGTTGGGTGGAGGACATCATCTCTGAAAATAGGGTCCCACAGCTGCACCCCATCAGTGTGAGCAGGACTCTTAGGACTCTTAGAAGAGTCAATGTTTTGAGACCATGGGGGGCGCTTAGCCCCCTCTCTTCATCACTGAGGATGATTTCATTTTTCAGGGATTAGAGAGAGTGGTCCTTGTGGTGGACTGCAGGTATGGAGAGCTGTTGTGATCGTATTAGATAGATAAGAATGATTATATGTATTGTAGAAATGTCTCCTATCATGTTCCCTAATTTTTTATTATGTCCACATCCTGGTCCCCATCTTGGACATCATAACAAACGTGCACTTTTTTGTTTAATTTACACATTGGACCATAGGAAAAATGACACTACAGCTACAGAGGTGACCGTCTGATAGCCCAGCTCGAATATCCATCTCTACTGAAGACCCTTTCAGCTTTTTGAGAGTTGGGTGGAGGACATCATCTCTTAAATTAGGGTCCCACAGCTGCACCCCATCAGTGTAAGCAGGACTCTTAGGACTCTTAGAAGAGTCAATGCTCTAAAACCATGGGGGGCGCTTAGCCCCCTCTCTTCATCCCTGAGGATGATTTCATTTTTCAGGGATTAGAGAGAGTGGTCCTTGTGGTGGACTGCAGGTATGGAGAGCTGTTGTCATCGTATTAGATAGATAAGAATGATTATATGTATTGTAGAAATGTCTCCTATCATGTTCCCTAATTTTTTATTATGTCCACATCCTGGTCCCCATCTTGGACATCATAACAAACGTGCACTTTTTTGTTTAATTTACACATTGGACCATAGGAAAAATGACACTACAGCTACAGAGGTGACCGTCTGATAGCCCAGCTCGACTATCCATCTCTACTGAAGACCCTTTCAGCTTTTTGAGAGTTGGGTGGAGGACATCATCTCTTAAAATAGGGTCCCACAGCTGCACCCCATCAGTGTAAGCAGGACTCTTAGGACTCTTAGAAGAGTCAATGCTCTAAAACCATGGGGGGCGCTTAGCCCCCTCTCTTCGTCCCTGAGGATGATTTCATTTTTCAGGGATTAGAGAGGGTGGTCCTTGTGGTGGACTGCAGGTATGGAGAGCTGTTGTCATCGTATTAGATAGATAAGAATGATTATATGTATTGTAGAAATGTCTCCTATCATGTTCCCTAATTTTTTATTATGTCCACATCCTGGTCCCCATCTTGGACATCATAACAAACGTGCACTTTTTTGTTTAATTTACACATTGGACCATAGGAAAAATGACACTACAGCTACAGAGGTGACCGTCTGATAGCCCAGCTCGACTATCCATCTCTACTGAAGACCCTTTCAGCTTTTTGAGAGTTGGGTGGAGGACATCATCTCTGAAAATAGGGTCCCACAGCTGCACCCCATCAGTGTGAGCAGGACTCTTAGGACTCTTAGAAGAGTTAATGCTCTGAGACCATGGGGGCGCTTAGCCCCCTCTCTTCGTCACTGAGGATGATTTCATTTTTCAGGGATTAGAGAGGGTGGTCCTTGTGGTGGACTGCAGGTATGGAGAGCTGTTGTCATCGTATTAGATAGATAAGAATGATTATATGTATTGTAGAAATGTCTCCTATCATGTTCCCTAATTTTTTATTATGTCCACATCCTGGTCCCCATCTTGGACATCATAACAAACGTGCACTTTTTTGTTTAATTTACACATTGGACCATAGGAAAAATGACACTACAGCTACAGAGGTGACCGTCTGATAGCCCAGCTCGACTATCCATCTCTACTGAAGACCCTTTCAGCTTTTTGAGAGTTGGGTGGAGGACATCATCTCTGAAAATAGGGTCCCACAGCTGCACCCCATCAGTGTGAGCAGGACTCTTAGGACTCTTAGAAGAGTCAATGCTCTGAGACCATTGGGGGCACTTAGCCCCCTCTCTTCATCACTGAGGATGATTTCATTTTTCAGGGATTAGAGAGGGTGGTCCTTGTGGTGGACTGCAGATATCGAGAGCTGTTATCATCGTATTAGATAGATAAGAATGATTATATGTATTGTAGAAATGTCTCCTATCATGTTCCCTAATTTTTTATTATGTCCACATCCTGGTCCCCATCTTGGACATCATAACAAACGTGCACTTTTTTGTTTAATTTACACATTGGACCATAGGAAAAATGACACTACAGCTACAGAGGTGACCGTCTGATAGCCCAGCTCGACTATCCATCTCTACTGAAGACCCTTTCAGCTTTTTGAGAGTTGGGTGGAGGACATCATCTCTTAAAATAGGGTCCCACAGCTGCACCCCATCAGTGTAAGCAGGACTCTTAGGACTCTTAGAAGAGTCAATGCTCTAAAACCATGGGGGGCGCTTAGCCCCCTCTCTTCGTCCCTGAGGATGATTTCATTTTTCAGGGATTAGAGAGGGTGGTCCTTGTGGTGTACTGCAGGTATGGAGAGCTGTTGTCATCGTATTAGATAGATAAGAATGATTATATGTATTGTAGAAATGTCTCCTATCATGTTCCCTAATTTTTTATTATGTCCACATCCTGGTCCCCATCTTGGACATCATAACAAACGTGCACTTTTTTGTTTAATTTACACATTGGACCATAGGAAAAATGACACTACAGCTACAGAGGTGACCGTCTGATAGCCCAGCTCGACTATCCATCTCTACTGAAGACCCTTTCAGCTTTTTGAGAGTTGGGTGGAGGACATCATCTCTGAAAATAGGGTCCCACAGCTGCACCCCATCAGTGTGAGCAGGACTCTTAGGACTCTTAGAAGAGTCAATGTTTTGAGACCATGGGGGGCGCTTAGCTCCCTCTCTTCGTCACTGAGGATGATTTCATTTTTCAGGGATTAGAGAGAGTGGTCCTTGTGGTGGACTGCAGGTATGGAGAGCTGTTGTGATCGTATTAGATAGATAAGAATGATTATATGTATTGTAGAAATGTCTCCTATCATGTTCCCTAATTTTTTATTATGTCCACATCCTGGTCCCCATCTTGGACATCATAACAAACGTGCACTTTTTTGTTTAATTTACACATTGGACCATAGGAAAAATGACACTACAGCTACAGAGGTGACCGTCTGATAGCCCAGCTCGACTATCCATCTCTACTGAAGACCCTTTCAGCTTTTTGAGAGTTGGGTGGAGGACATCATCTCTGAAAATAGGGTCCCACAGCTGCACCCCATCAGTGTGAGCAGGACTCTTAGGACTCTTAGAAGAGTTAATGCTCTGAGACCATGGGGGCGCTTAGCCCCCTCTCTTCGTCACTGAGGATGATTTCATTTTTCAGGGATTAGAGAGGGTGGTCCTTGTGGTGGACTGCAGGTATGGAGAGCTGTTGTCATCGTATTAGATAGATAAGAATGATTATATGTATTGTAGAAATGTCTCCTATCATGTTCCCTAATTTTTTATTATGTCCACATCCTGGTCCCCATCTTGGACATCATAACAAACGTGCACTTTTTTGTTTAATTTACACATTGGACCATAGGAAAAATGACACTACAGCTACAGAGGTGACCGTCTGATAGCTTAGCTCGACTATCCATCTCTACTGAAGACCCTTTCAGCTTTTTGAGAGTTGGGTGGAGGACATCATCTCTTAAAATAGGGTCCCACAGCTGCACCCCATCAGTGTAAGCAGGACTCTTAGGACTCTTAGAAGAGTCAATGCTCTAAAACCATGGGGGGCGCTTAGCCCCCTCTCTTCGTCCCTGAGGATGATTTCATTTTTCAGGGATTAGAGAGGGTGGTCCTTGTGGTGGACTGCAGGTATGGAGAGCTGTTGTCATCGTATTAGATAGATAAGAATGATTATATGTATTGTAGAAATGTCTCCTATCATGTTCCCTAATTTTTTATTATGTCCACATCCTGGTCCCCATCTTGGACATCATAACAAACGTGCACTTTTTTGTTTAATTTACACATTGGACCATAGGAAAAATGACACTACAGCTACAGAGGTGACCGTCTGATAGCCCAGCTCGACTATCCATCTCTACTGAAGACCCTTTCAGCTTTTTGAGAGTTGGGTGGAGGACATCATCTCTGAAAATAGGGTCCCACAGCTGCACCCCATCAGTGTGAGCAGGACTCTTAAGACTCTTAGAAGAGTTAATGCTCTGAGACCATGGGGGCGCTTAGCCCCCTCTCTTCGTCACTGAGGATGATTTCATTTTTCAGGGATTAGAGAGGGTGGTCCTTGTGGTGGACTGCAGGTATGGAGAGCTGTTGTCATCGTATTAGATAGATAAGAATGATTATATGTATTGTAGAAATGTCTCCTATCATGTTCCCTAATTTTTTATTATGTCCACATCCTGGTCCCCATCTTGGACATCATAACAAACGTGCACTTTTTTGTTTAATTTACACATTGGACCATAGGAAAAATGACACTACAGCTACAGAGGTGACCGTCTGATAGCCCAGCTCGACTATCCATCTCTACTGAAGACCCTTTCAGCTTTTTGAGAGTTGGGTGGAGGACATCATCTCTGAAAATAGGGTCCCACAGCTGCACCCCATCAGTGTGAGCAGGACTCTTAGGACTCTTAGAAGAGTCAATGTTTTGAGACCATGGGGGGCGCTTAGCCCCCTCTCTTCGTCACTGAGGATGATTTCACTTTTCAGGGAATAGAGAGGGTGGTCCTTGTGGTGGACTGCAGGTATGGAGAGCTGTTGTCATCGTATTAGATAGATAAGAATGATTATATGTATTGTAGAAATGTCTCCTATCATGTTCCCTATTTTTTTATTATGTCCACATCCTGGTCCCCATCTTGGAAATCATAACAAACGTGCACTTTTTTGTTTAATTTACACATTGGACCATAGGAAAAATGACACTACAGCTACAGAGGTGACCGTCTGGTAGCCCAGCTCGACTATCCATCTCTACTGAAGACCCTTTCAGCTTTTTGAGAGTTGGGTGGAGGACATCATCTCTGAAAATAGGGTCCCACAGCTGCACCCCATCAGTGTGAGCAGGACTCTTAGGACTCTTAGAAGAGTCAATGTTTTGAGACCATGGGGGGCGCTTAGCCCCCTCTCTTCATCACTGAGGATGATTTCATTTTTCAGGGATTAGAGAGAGTGGTCCTTGTGGTGGACTGCAGGTATGGAGAGCTGTTGTCATCGTATTAGATAGATAAGAATGATTATATGTATTGTAGAAATGTCTCCTATCATGTTCCCTAATTTTTTATTATGTCCACATCCTGGTCCCCATCTTGGACATCATAACAAACGTGCACTTTTTTGTTTAATTTACACATTGGACCATAGGAAAAATGACACTACAGCTACAGAGGTGACCGTCTGATAGCCCAGCTCGACTATCCATCTCTACTGAAGACCCTTTCAGCTTTTTGAGAGTTGGGTGGAGGACATCATCTCTTAAAATAGGGTCCCACAGCTGCACCCCATCAGTGTAAGCAGGACTCTTAGGACTCTTAGAAGAGTCAATGCTCTAAAACCATGGGGGGCGCTTAGCCCCCTCTCTTCGTCCCTGAGGATGATTTCATTTTTCAGGGATTAGAGAGGGTGGTCCTTGTGGTGGACTGCAGGTATGGAGAGCTGTTGTCATCGTATTAGATAGATAAGAATGATTATATGTATTGTAGAAATGTCTCCTATCATGTTCCCTAATTTTTTATTATGTCCACATCCTGGTCCCCATCTTGGACATCATAACAAACGTGCACTTTTTTGTTTAATTTACACATTGGACCATAGGAAAAATGACACTACAGCTACAGAGGTGACCGTCTGATAGCCCAGCTCGACTATCCATCTCTACTGAAGACCCTTTCAGCTTTTTGAGAGTTGGGTGGAGGACATCATCTCTGAAAATAGGGTCCCACAGCTGCACCCCATCAGTGTGAGCAGGACTCTTAGGACTCTTAGAAGAGTTAATGCTCTGAGACCATGGGGGCCCTTAGCCCCCTCTCTTCGTCACTGAGGATGATTTCATTTTTCAGGGATTAGAGAGGGTGGTCCTTGTGGTGGACTGCAGGTATGGAGAGCTGTTGTCATCGTATTAGATAGATAAGAATGATTATATGTATTGTAGAAATGTCTCCTATCATGTTCCCTAATTTTTTATTATGTCCACATCCTGGTCCCCATCTTGGACATCATAACAAACGTGCACTTTTTTGTTTAATTTACACATTGGACCATAGGAAAAATGACACTACAGCTACAGAGGTGACCGTCTGATAGCCCAGCTCGACTATCCATCTCTACTGAAGACCCTTTCAGCTTTTTGAGAGTTGGGTGGAGGACATCATCTCTTAAAATAGGGTCCCACAGCTGCACCCCATCAGTGTAAGCAGGACTCTTAGGACTCTTAGAAGAGTCAATGCTCTAAAACCATGGGGGGCGCTTAGCCCCCTCTCTTCGTCCCTGAGGATGATTTCATTTTTCAGGGATTAGAGAGGTTGGTCCTTGTGGTGGACTGCAGGTATGGAGAGCTGTTGTCATCGTATTAGATAGATAAGAATGATTATATGTATTGTAGAAATGTCTCCTATCATGTTCCCTAATTTTTTATTATGTCCACATCCTGGTCCCCATCTTGGACATCATAACAAACGTGCACTTTTTTGTTTAATTTACACATTGGACCATAGGAAAAATGACACTACAGCTACAGAGGTGACCGTCTGATAGCCCAGCTCGACTATCCATCTCTACTGAAGACCCTTTCAGCTTTTTGAGAGTTGGGTGGAGGACATCATCTCTGAAAATAGGGTCCCACAGCTGCACCCCATCAGTGTGAGCAGGACTCTTAGGACTCTTAGAAGAGTTAATGCTCTGAGACCATGGGGGCGCTTAGCCCCCTCTCTTCGTCACTGAGGATGATTTCATTTTTCAGGGATTAGAGAGGGTGGTCCTTGTGGTGGACTGCAGGTATGGAGAGCTGTTGTCATCGTATTAGATAGATAAGAATGATTATATGTATTGTAGAAATGTCTCCTATCATGTTCCCTAATTTTTTATTATGTCCACATCCTGGTCCCCATCTTGGACATCATAACAAACGTGCACTTTTTTGTTTAATTTACACATTGGACCATAGGAAAAATGACACTACAGCTACAGAGGTGACCGTCTGATAGCCCAGCTCGACTATCCATCTCTACTGAAGACCCTTTCAGCTTTTTGAGAGTTGGGTGGAGGACATCATCTCTGAAAATAGGGTCCCACAGCTGCACCCCATCAGTGTGAGCAGGACTCTTAGGACTCTTAGAAGAGTCAATGCTCTGAGACCATTGGGGGCACTTAGCCCCCTCTCTTCATCACTGAGGATGATTTCATTTTTCAGGGATTAGAGAGGGTGGTCCTTGTGGTGGACTGCAGATATCGAGAGCTGTTATCATCGTATTAGATAGATAAGAATGATTATATGTATTGTAGAAATGTCTCCTATCATGTTCCCTAATTTTTTATTATGTCCACATCCTGGTCCCCATCTTGGACATCATAACAAACGTGCACTTTTTTGTTTAATTTACACATTGGACCATAGGAAAAATGACACTACAGCTACAGAGGTGACCGTCTGATAGCCCAGCTCGACTATCCATCTCTACTGAAGACCCTTTCAGCTTTTTGAGAGTTGGGTGGAGGACATCATCTCTGAAAATAGGGTCCCACAGCTGCACCCCATCAGTGTGAGCAGGACTCTTAGGACTCTTAGAAGAGTCAATGCTCTGAGACCATGGGGGGCGCTTAGCCCCCTCTCTTCGTCACTGAGGATGATTTCATTTTTCAGGGATTAGAGAGGGTGGTCCTTGTGGTGGACTGCAGGTATGGAGAGCTGTTGTCATCGTATTAAATAGATAAGAATGATTATATGTATTGTAGAAATGTCTCCTATCATGTTCCCTAATTTTTTATTATGTCCACATCCTGGTCCCCATCTTGAGCATCATAACAAACGTGCACTTTTTTGTTTAATTTACACATTGGACCATAGGAAAAATGACACTACAGCTACAGAGGTGACCGTCTGATAGCCCAGCTCGACTATCCATCTCTACTGAAGACCCTTTCAGCTTTTTGAGAGTTGGGTGGAGAACATCATCTCTGAAAATAGGGTCCCACAGCTGCACCCCATCAGTGTGAGCAGGACTCTTAGGACTCTTAGAAGAGTCAATGCTCTGAGACCATGGGGGGCGCTTAGCCCCCTCTCTTCGTCACTGAGGATGATTTCACTTTTCAGGGAATAGAGAGGGTGGTCCTTGTGGTGGACTGCAGGTATGGAGAGCTGTTGTCATCGTATTAGATAGATAAGAATGATTATATGTATTGTAGAAATGTCTCCTATCATGTTCTCTATTTTTTTATTATGTCCACATCCTGGTCCCCATCTTGAACATCATAACAAACGTGCACTTTTTTGTTTAATTTACACATTGGACCATAGGAAAAATGACACTACAGCTACAGAGGTGACCGTCTGATAGCCCAGCTCGACTATCCATCTCTACTGAAGACCCTTTCAGCTTTTTGAGAGTTGGGTGGAGGACATCATCTCTGAAAATAGGGTCCCACAGCTGCACCCCATCAGTGTGAGCAGGACTCTTAGGACTCTTAGAAGAGTCAATGCTCTGAGACCATTGGAGGCACTTAGCCCCCTCTCTTCATCACTGAGGATGATTTCATTTTTCAGGGATTAGAGAGGGTGGTCCTTGTGGTGGACTGCAGGTATGGAGAGCTGTTGTCATCGTATTAGATAGATAAGAATGATTATATGTATTGTAGAAATGTCTCCTATCATGTTCCCTAATTTTTTATTATGTCCACATCCTGGTCCCCATCTTGGACATCATAACAAACGTGCACTTTTTTGTTTAATTTACACATTGGACCATAGGAAAAATGACACTACAGCTACAGAGGTGACCGTCTGATAGCCCAGCTCGACTATCCATCTCTACTGAAGACCCTTTCAGCTTTTTGAGAGTTGGGTGGAGGACATCATCTCTGAAAATAGGGTCCCACAGCTGCACCCCATCAGTGTGAGCAGGACTCTTAGGACTCTTAGAAGAGTCAATGCTCTAAAACCATTGGGGGCACTTAGCCCCCTCTCTTCATCACTGAGGATGATTTCATTTTTCAGGGATTAGAGAGGGTGGTCCTTGTGGTGGACTGCAGATATGGAGAGCTTTTATCATCGTATTAGATAGATAAGAATGATTATATGTATTGTAGAAATGTCTCCTATCATGTTCCCTAATTTTTTATTATGTCCACATCCTGGTCCCCATCTTGGACATCATAACAAACGTGCACTTTTTTGTTTAATTTACACATTGGACCATAGGAAAAATGACACTACAGCTACAGAGGTGACCGTCTGATAGCCCAGCTCGACTATCCATCTCTACTGAAGACCCTTTCAGCCTTTTGAGAGTTGGGTGGAGGACATCATCTCTGAAAATAGGGTCCCACAGCTGCACCCCATCAGTGTGAGCAGGACTCTTAGGACTCTTAGAAGAGTCAATGCTCTGAGACCATGGGGGGCGCTTAGCCCCCTCTCTTCGTCACTGAGGATGATTTCATTTTTCAGGGATTAGAGAGGGTGGTCCTTGTGGTGGACTGCAGGTATGGAGAGCTGTTGTCATCGTATTAAATAGATAAGAATGATTATATGTATTGTAGAAATGTCTCCTATCATGTTCCCTAATTTTTTATTATGTCCACATCCTGGTCCCCATCTTGGACATCATAACAAACGTGCACTTTTTTGTTTAATTTACACATTGGACCATAGGAAAAATGACACTACAGCTACAGAGGTGACCGTCTGATAGCCCAGCTCGACTATCCATCTCTACTGAAGACCCTTTCAGCTTTTTGAGAGTTGGGTGGAGAACATCATCTCTGAAAATAAGGTCCCACAGCTGCACCCCATCAGTGTGAGCAGGACTCTTAGGACTCTTAGAAGAGTCAATGCTCTGAGACCATGGGGGGCGCTTAGCCCCCTCTCTTCGTCACTGAGGATGATTTCACTTTTCAGGGAATAGAGAGGGTGGTCCTTGTGGTGGACTGCAGGTATGGAGAGCTGTTGTCATCGTATTAGATAGATAAGAATGATTATATGTATTGTAGAAATGTCTCCTATCATGTTCCCTATTTTTTTATTATGTCCACATCCTGGTCCCCATCTTGGAAATCATAACAAACGTGCACTTTTTTGTTTAATTTACACATTGGACCATAGGAAAAATGACACTACAGCTACAGAGGTGACCGTCTGATAGCCCAGCTCGACTATCCATCTCTACTGAAGACCCTTTCAGCTTTTTGAGAGTTGGGTGGAGGACATCATCTCTGAAAATAGGGTCCCACAGCTGCACCCCATCAGTGTGAGCAGGAATCTTAGGACTCTTAGAAGAGTCAATGCTCTGAGACCATGGGGGGCGCTTAGCCCCCTCTCTTCGTCACTGAGGATGATTTCATTTTTCAGGGATTAGAGAGAGTGGTCCTTGTGGTGGACTGCAGGTATGGAGAGCTGTTGTGATCGTATTAGATAGATAAGAATGATTATATGTATTGTAGAAATGTCTCCTATCATGTTCCCTAATTTTTTATTATGTCCACATCCTGGTCCCCATCTTGAACATCATAACAAACGTGCACTTTTTTGTTTAATTTACACATTGGACCATAGGAAAAATGACACTACAGCTACAGAGGTGACCGTCTGATAGCCCAGCTCGACTATCCATCTCTACTGAAGACCCTTTCAGCTTTTTGAGAGTTGGGTGGAGGACATCATCTCTGAAAATAGGGTCCCACAGCTGCACCCCATCAGTGTGAGCAGGACTCTTAGGACTCTTAGAAGAGTCAATGCTCTGAGACCATTGGGGGCACTTAGCCCCCTCTCTTCATCACTGAGGATGATTTCATTTTTCAGGGATTAGAGAGGGTGGTCCTTGTGGTGGACTGCAGATATGGAGAGCTGTTATCATCATATTAGATAGATAAGAATGATTATATGTATTGTAGAAATGTCTCCTATCATGTTCCCTAATTTTTTATTATGTCCACATCCTGGTCCCCATCTTGGACATCATAACAAACGTGCACTTTTTTGTTTAATTTACACATTGGACCATAGGAAAAATGACACTACAGCTACAGAGGTGACCGTCTGATAGCCCAGCTCGACTATCCATCTCTACTGAAGACCCTTTCAGCTTTTTGAGAGTTGGGTGGAGGACATCATCTCTGAAAATAGGGTCCCACAGCTGCAACCCATCAGTGTAAGCAGGACTCTTAGGACTCTTAGAAGAGTTAATGCTCTGAGACCATGGGGGCGCTTAGCCCCCTCTCTTCGTCACTGAGGATGATTTCATTTTTCAGGGATTAGAGAGGGTGGTCCTTGTGGTGGACTGCAGGTATGGAGAGCTGTTGTCATCGTATTAGATAGATAAGAATGATTATATGTATTGTAGAAATGTCTCCTATCATGTTCCCTAATTTTTTATTATGTCCACATCCTGGTCCCCATCTTGGACATCATAACAAACGTGCACTTTTTTGTTTAATTTACACATTGGACCATAGGAAAAATGACACTACAGCTACAGAGGTGACCGTCTGATAGCCCAGCTCGACTATCCATCTCTACTGAAGACCCTTTCAGCTTTTTGAGAGTTGGGTGGAGGACATCATCTCTGAAAATAGGGTCCCACAGCTGCACCCCATCAGTGTGAGCAGGACTCTTAGGACTCTTAGAAGAGTCAATGCTCTGAGACCATGGGGGGCGCTTAGCCCCCACTCTTCGTCACTGAGGATGATTTCATTTTTCAGGGATTAGAGAGGGTGGTCCTTGTGGTGGACTGCAGGTATGGAGAGCTGTTGTCATCGTATTAAATAGATAAGAATGATTATATGTATTGTAGAAATGTCTCCTATCATGTTCCCTAATTTTTTATTATGTCCACATCCTGGTCCCCATCTTGGACATCATAACAAACGTGCACTTTTTTGTTTAATTTACACATTGGACCATAGGAAAAATGACACTACAGCTACAGAGGTGACCGTCTGATAGCCCAGCTCGACTATCCATCTCTACTGAAGACCCTTTCAGCTTTTTGAGAGTTGGGTGGAGGACATCATCTCTGAAAATAGGGTCCCACAGCTTCACCCCATCAGTGTGAGCAGGACTCTTAGGACTCTTAGAAGAGTCAATGCTCTGGTACCATGGGGGGCGCTTGGCCCCCTCTCTTCGTCACTGAGGATGATTTCATTTTTCAGGGATTAGAGAGGGTGGTCCTTGTGGTGGACTGCAGGTATGGAGAGCTGTTGTCATCGTATTAGATAGATAAGAATGATTATATGTATTGTAGAAATGTCTCCTATCATGTTCCCTAATTTTTTATTATGTCCACATCCTGGTCCCCATCTTGGACATCATAACAAACGTGCACTTTTTTGTTTAATTTACACATTGGACCATAGGAAAAATGACACTACAGCTACAGAGGTGACCGTCTGATAGCCCAGCTCGACTATCCATCTCTACTGAAGACCCTTTCAGCTTTTTGAGAGTTGGGTGGAGGACATCATCTCTGAAAATAGGGTCCCACAGCTGCACCCCATCAGTGTGAGCAGGACTCTTAGGACTCTTAGAAGAGTTAATGCTCTGAGACCATGGGGGCGCTTAGCCCCCTCTCTTCGTCACTGAGGATGATTTCATTTTTCAGGGATTAGAGAGGGTGGTCCTTGTGGTGGACTGCAGGTATGGAGAGCTGTTGTCATCGTATTAGATAGATAAGAATGATTATATGTATTGTAGAAATGTCTCCTATCATGTTCCCTAATTTTTTATTATGTCCACATCCTGGTCCCCATCTTGGACATCATAACAAACGTGCACTTTTTTGTTTAATTTACACATTGGACCATAGGAAAAATGACACTACAGCTACAGAGGTGACCGTCTGATAGCCCAGCTCGACTATCCATCTCTACTGAAGACCCTTTCAGCTTTTTGAGAGTCGGGTGGAGGACATCATCTCTGAAAATAGGGTCCCACAGCTTCACCCCATCAGTGTGAGCAGGACTCTTAGGACTCTTAGAAGAGTCAATGCTCTGGTACCATGGGGGGCGCTTGGCCCCCTCTCTTCGTCACTGAGGATGATTTCATTTTTCACGGATTAGAGAGGGTGGTCCTTGTGGTGGACTGCAGGTATGGAGAGCTGTTGTCATCGTATTAGATAGATAAGAATGATTATATGTATTGTAGAAATGTCTCCTATCATGTTCCCTAATTTTTTATTATGTCCACATCCTGGTCCCCATCTTGGACATCATAACAAACGTGCACTTTTTTGTTTAATTTACACATTGGACCATAGGAAAAATGACACTACAGCTACAGAGGTGACCGTCTGATAGCCTAGCTCGACTATCCATCTCTACTGAAGACCCTTTCAGCTTTTTGAGAGTTGGGTGGAGGACATCATCTCTGAAAATAGGGTCCCACAGCTGCACCCCATCAGTGTGAGCAGGACTCTTAGGACTCTTAGAAGAGTTAATGCTCTGAGACCATGGGGGGCGCTTAGCCCCCTCTCTTCGTCACTGAGGATGATTTCATTTTTCAGGGATTAGAGAGGGTGGTCCTTGTGGTGGACTGCAGGTATGGAGAGCTGTTGTCATCGTATTAGATAGATAAGAATGATTATATGTATTGTAGAAATGTCTCCTATCATGTTCCCTAATTTTTTATTATGTCCACATCCTGGTCCCCATCTTGGACATCATAACAAACGTGCACTTTTTTGTTTAATTTACACATTGGACCATAGGAAAAATGACACTACAGCTACAGAGGTGACCGTCTGATAGCCCAGCTCGACTATCCATCTCTACTGAAGACCCTTTCAGCTTTTTGAGAGTTGGGTGGAGGACATCATCTCT
This sequence comes from Anomaloglossus baeobatrachus, assembly GCF_048569485.1. Classification (NCBI taxonomy): domain Eukaryota; kingdom Metazoa; phylum Chordata; class Amphibia; order Anura; family Aromobatidae; genus Anomaloglossus; species Anomaloglossus baeobatrachus. The sequence continues at coordinate 380,855 of NW_027441926.1, read as the reverse complement.
GAAAATAGGGTCCCACAGCTGCACCCCATCAGTGTGAGCAGGACTCTTAGGACTCTTAGAAGAGTCAATGCTCTGAGACCATTGGGGGCACTTAGCCCCCTCTCTTCGTCACTGAGGATGATTTCATTTTTCAGGGATTAGAGAGGGTGGTCCTTGTGGTGGACTGCAGGTATGGAGAGCTGTTGTCATCGTATTAGATAGATAAGAATGATTATATGTATTGTAGAAATGTCTCCTATCATGTTCCCTAATTTCTTATTATGTCCACATCCTGGTCCCCATCTTGGACATCATAACAAACGTGCACTTTTTTGTTTAATTTACACATTGGACCATAGGAAAAATGACACTACAGCTACATAGGTGACCGTCTGATAGCCCAGCTCGACTATCCATCTCTACTGAAGACCCTTTCAGCTTTTTGAGAGTCGGGTGGAGGACATCATCTCTGAAAATAGGGTCCCAGAGCTTCACCCCATCAGTGTGAGCAGGACTCTTAGGACTCTTAGAAGAGTCAATGCTCTGGTACCATGGGGGGCGCTTGGCCCCCTCTCTTCGTCACTGAGGATGATTTCATTTTTCAGGGATTAGAGAGGGTGGTCCTTGTGGTGGACTGCAGGTATGGAGAGCTGTTGTCATCGTATTAGATAGATAAGAATGATTATATGTATTGTAGAAATGTCTCCTATCATGTTCCCTAATTTTTTATTATGTCCACATCCTGGTCCCCATCTTGGACATCATAACAAACGTGCACTTTTTTGTTTAATTTACACATTGGACCATAGGAAAAATGACACTACAGCTACAGAGGTGACCGTCTGATAGCCCAGCTCGACTATCCATCTCTACTGAAGACCCTTTCAGCTTTTTGAGAGTTGGGTGGAGGACATCATCTCTGAAAATAGGGTCCCACAGCTGCACCCCATCAGTGTGAGCAGGACTCTTAGGACTCTTAGAAGAGTTAATGCTCTGAGACCATGGGGGCGCTTAGCCCCCTCTCTTCGTCACTGAGGATGATTTCATTTTTCAGGGATTAGAGAGGGTGGTCCTTGTGGTGGACTGCAGGTATGGAGAGCTGTTGTCATCGTATTAGATAGATAGAAAGGAGGCGGTTCGCCGGTCACAGCGACGTCGCCGGGCAGGTAAGTATGTGTGACGGGTCTGGTCGGTGTTGTGCGGCATGGGCAGCGATTTACCCGTGTCGCGCAACAGATGGGGGCGGGTACCCACACTAGCGATATCGGGACCGATATCGCAGTGTGTAAAGTAGCCTTTAGTCACATGACCAAGACTGTATCTGTGTCCCTACAACACACTTGAGACAAATGTGTGTGTGAGCCTGCATTGTGGGGTATATATAATATATTATAGAGCTGGGAAGGATCATTCTAAGCAGTGAGCTGTTCCAGTATTTGTAGGAAAATACCCAGTAGAAGCATCAAACACAGCACCAATACCTCCCATCAGTATCCCACCACAGTGCCATGTAACCCATGCCCTACACTCCCATCTACACCAATACTATACAGGCACAAACTAGTATATCTGACTAAAAGCCCCCAAAATATGAAGAACGGCCTATAGTTGAGTGTGGATATAAAATCTATGTGAGCAGAGCTAGAATAGAAATCACTGATCGCATTGAAGTCATTCTGACCATAAATCACCATGATATCAAGGTGAGGAGTTGTGTGTTACTGCTGGGAGGAAAGGGTTAACAGTGGAATATTAAGGTGCATTTCTGTGTGCAGTGTTACTGTGGCGCCCCTGACCTGGTCAGGCACCACTGAGTACTGCACCCATGCTGGGGACAGTACAATACAGGTAATCCGGAAGGCTGACCGGGGTGTGGAACACAGGCGCATAGTGATCAGGTCTCACACATGTACCTATGAGAGGACCCCTGGGGATCCCAGGAGGGGGCGAAGCATGAGCACGGCCTCCATCTCCTCTCAAGGGGTGTGGTAAGAGAGTCTGGTTACTAAGTGGCGTAGGCAAGAACAGGAGAGGAGGGGCAGTGAGTCGGTTAGGGCAGAACTCCATAGGGCTCAGTGAGGAGCAGACCTGTGGGGCTTGTGCTGTCTAACAGCGCCCGCGCAGTGGCTATTGACGGGGGAGAACGGTCAACTAGGAGTGCTACCCGAAATCCATCTTCAGCTAAAGAGAGGGCACGGAGTGGGAAGTAAGGAGACTGCTAGAGAGTACCAGGCCCAAACGGGCGGCAGATCCCGGAGCGGAGATAGATCCATCTTTCTTTTGCTAAACCTGCCGGTGTGGGGCCCTCAAAGCCCACACCACAACAACTAAAAGCCGCAGCCACGTAGCCACAGTTAGGGCCCATAGGTCACAGGAGGCAAGCAGCTGGAGTGGCCTGGTCCAGGCGACAAGCACACGGCAAACGAAGGGGAGAGAGGCTGCAGCATCTTCCCTGGGTGACCCCCATAGGGACTAAAAGTCGGGGTTACCCCAAACCAACAAGGGCTAAGGAAGGCGAGTTAGTAGTCACCCTCACAAGTCAGCCTGAAGGACACCTGGTTCCCACCTGGTTCATCCCAGCTATGCCCGGGTCACTCACCCTGCCATCAACTGTGAGTAAAAACCCTGAAAGACATCCTGCTTGTGTGGAGTCATTCTGCGCCTTGTAGTTCTACACAACTACACAGGGCCCTGGGGCTTGCCTCACTCTCAGGAGGCCACTACATCCGACTGCACCCACCATCAGCCCCAGGCAGCCCTTAACCTGCAGTGGCGGTCCCCACTGACCGCAAATCTGAGAGTGGCGTCACGACTACAGAGAAGATCTCCTACCTGTGATCCAGATCCAGCAGCGTGGAGTCCCTGAAGGTAATGCAGCTGCACAACACCTGTGGGGCTTCACATCTGGCGTCACGAACAGGATAAGGACTAGACCTGTTCAGACAGGTGACCATGTGCCTGGGCGGTCCGCTTGAAAAATTGGAAGCGCCGCCATATTGCCACCATGAAAAGCGCGCTGAAAAACAACAGCAGCCCGCGCTGGAAGAAGTTACCGCCCACGAAGAGGTGTGGCTACCCAGAGATCCCCTGCAGAGTTCGGACCTCGCTGGTGAAGAAAGCGGAAGCGTCCAGAGACGGCGGAGCAGAAGAGAACCCAGCAGTGTGCTAGAGAAAATGGAGTCCAGACGCGGATACCCAGAGCCAGGCTCTGCTGCCTGGTGGTGCCGGGAGCTCGCTATCTTCTGCGACCAGCTGGAGGCTAGGATTGTACGACAGCTCAGTGAGGGACGCACGGAGCTCCTGGAGATGGCTGCGGCGGTGCGGACCTACGAGGAGGGAGTCGCGCGACGCCTGCCAGACCGAGCGGCGACGACTCAGACCCCGATGCTGCCACAGATGGGTGAGTCCAGAGATGCCCCGGCCAGCGCAAGTGCTCCGACCCCTGCAGCTACGCCCGCGGTCCCAGAAGAGGCGCCCGGCGCGGCGACGCCGAGCGAGGCCGCAGCCACGCTAGATGCGGCCCGCCAAATCCAGGCCGCCGCAGCGATGCCCCGCCTAGCCCGCAAAGGCCCGACTGCCACGGCGATACTCATCCGTGCCGCAGGTGTGACGCTGACCCAGGCTGCCACCCTGCTGAGCCCAGTCCGCCAAGATCCCACCGCAGCCGCGACGCTCGTCCGCGCCGCCAGTGAGATGCTGAACCAGGCCGCAGCCACGCCAGGTGCGGCCCGCCAAGCCCCGATCACCGCAGCGACGCCCAGCTCCACCTGCACGGATCCCAGCGAGGCTGCAACGCCGATCCAGGCCGCCGCCATGCCAGGCGCGGCCCGCCAAGACCAGGCCGCCGCCATGCCAGGCGCGGCCCGCCAAGACCAGGCCGCCGCCATGCCAGGCGCGGTCCGCCAAGAAAAGACAGACGTACCCTCATTTACCCCGGCCTGTAGGGCCAGAGCAGACACCGCTCCCCAGGCTAAGGAGCTCCCTGCTAGGAAATCCACGCTGGGGGAGGACCCCGCATACTGGCAGCTGAAGGCTGACCTGGAGGCCAAGTTCCCACAGGAGATGGTGGACCAGTACATGCTCCCTCCGCACACTCCTAAGGCAATCCCGGCAGCAACCACGCCGAAGAGTCCACCGCCTGGGCCAGCTGAGGAACACTCATCCCCAGCGCTGCCACAAGCAGAGTGCAGCGAAGAACTAAGGGGGAGAGGAGGGCAAGAAGCTAAGGAGCTGACTCAGGAGCCACCAGCAGTGGATCCATGCCCAGAGCCGGAGATGCTACCATATTCCCGCTGGGATGAAGAAGACCTGACCCCATCGGCTGAGGAAGATTTGTCCAGCAACCTTACCTGGGGGCCTGCAGGCAGCGAAGTAACAGCAACCAAGCAAGATCCAGCCCGTAAGACACGGCGTCGTAATAGAACAACACTGTCCCCTGCATCGCCATTCCCAGAGCAGAGAGAAGTTACGGCCAGAGATCTACAAGAGAAAAAGTTCCTGAGAAGAGCCAAGGCACAGGCTAGAGGACCCCTTTGTAGAGGAGTTGTGGAGGACTTTAATTTGAAAAGCGGATACGGCTTTATTGTGGCACGAGGCATGAAAGAAGGAATTTTCGTTAATAGAAGGGATGTGAGAGCCCACTTGCCCAGAGGACACCCTGGAAGGAATTTGAAAATTGGAGACTCAGTACAGTTCACTATGCATCAAGGAGAAAGAGGATGGTATGCACTGGATGTTGCACCATGTCCTAAAGATAAAGAAACAGATGCAGAAAAGGACACAGATGAAGATCAAGAAAGAAAAGACAAGGAACCTACAGATGAGACTACCTCCGACGACGACAAAGAGCAAGAAAGCAGCAGGTGCCGCAGCCCTACCGGCCAAAGCCCTGGTATGGAGGAGTAGAGGAATCCACATAAAGCACAGAAGTTACAAGTTTTGAAAAGTTTGTTTTGCAACGTTCTCAAGTTTAAGCATGTGCCCACAAAAACTATTGTGAGAAAACCATAAACCTTAAGGCTATGAACTGGCTATAGCCACAAACTCTCGCAGTGTAAATAGTTACACCAGAGGCACCACCACCAGAGCCAGCCTGTTTAGGGGCTTGGCTCGTCTGCGACCAGGAGGAGTCCGTCCGTATATAGGGCCTTGGCTCGCCTGCGACCAGAGAGCATGCCTGTTTATGGGGCCTGGCTCTCCACCACAAAGAGGGTACCTGGTCAGCACCAACTGTGGAGGCCGCCTCTACATCCTGCCAGAAGAGGCTGAAGGCGCGGATCCACCGGGCCAGGTATACCCTGAAACCACCAGCCCATGAAAGCCGCCTCTACATCCTGCCAGAAGTGGCTGAAGGCGCGGCCAACGGGAGAGGCAGATTGGAGGAAAGGTCTGGGGAAGTGGATGGCCCAGACCTGGTTACCAAAAGAAACCGGTGACCTGCCTCCTGAAAGGGTTTTGGGTGGGTTAACGGACTTGTGGGTGGAGGGTGGTGATGTATGATACCTGGTGATCTTAAAATGTTTTACCATGTTTTAATGTTTTATGCATTTAAAATGTTGTCTTGCAGCCCGAGGACGTGCTGGTGATAACTAAGGGGGAATGTGGCGCCCCTGACCTGGTCAGGCACCACTGAGTACTGCACCCATGCTGGGGACAGTACAATACAGGTAATCCGGAAGGCTGACCGGGGTGTGGAACACAGGCGCATAGTGATCAGGTCTCACACATGTACCTATGAGAGGACCCCTGGGGATCCCAGGAGGGGGCGAAGCATGAGCACGGCCTCCATCTCCTCTCAAGGGGTGTGGTAAGAGAGTCTGGTTACTAAGTGGCGTAGGCAAGAACAGGAGAGGAGGGGCAGTGAGTCGGTTAGGGCAGAACTCCATAGGGCTCAGTGAGGAGCAGACCTGTGGGGCTTGTGCTGTCTAACAGCGCCCGCGCAGTGGCTATTGACGGGGGAGAACGGTCAACTAGGAGTGCTACCCGAAATCCATCTTCAGCTAAAGAGAGGGCACGGAGTGGGAAGTAAGGAGACTGCTAGAGAGTACCAGGCCCAAACGGGCGGCAGATCCCGGAGCGGAGATAGATCCATCTTTCTTTTGCTAAACCTGCCGGTGTGGGGCCCTCAAAGCCCACACCACAACAACTAAAAGCCGCAGCCACGTAGCCACAGTTAGGGCCCATAGGTCACAGGAGGCAAGCAGCTGGAGTGGCCTGGTCCAGGCGACAAGCACACGGCAAACGAAGGGGAGAGAGGCTGCAGCATCTTCCCTGGGTGACCCCCATAGGGACTAAAAGTCGGGGTTACCCCAAACCAACAAGGGCTAAGGAAGGCGAGTTAGTAGTCACCCTCACAAGTCAGCCTGAAGGACACCTGGTTCCCACCTGGTTCATCCCAGCTATGCCCGGGTCACTCACCCTGCCATCAACTGTGAGTAAAAACCCTGAAAGACATCCTGCTTGTGTGGAGTCATTCTGCGCCTTGTAGTTCTACACAACTACACAGGGCCCTGGGGCTTGCCTCACTCTCAGGAGGCCACTACATCCGACTGCACCCACCATCAGCCCCAGGCAGCCCTTAACCTGCAGTGGCGGTCCCCACTGACCGCAAATCTGAGAGTGGCGTCACGACTACAGAGAAGATCTCCTACCTGTGATCCAGATCCAGCAGCGTGGAGTCCCTGAAGGTAATGCAGCTGCACAACACCTGTGGGGCTTCACATTACTAGTCAATGTAACAATTCAGTATGAGCTGCTCTTGGTGCCGGGGGAGGGAGATGCTCTCCTGAGCAAGATAGATGGGGAATGAACATAATATCTATATAGTGTAAGGCAGGGGGTCTCAAACTCGGCTGGGTGTATGGGCCGCACAGAGGAAAAAAATAATTTGGGGGGCTGCATTCTTTGCAAGACAAAGTGACATTTTTATTGGTACCATATATGTATATATTTTTTTCACACACCTTTGGATGACTGATTTTCAACATTTTTCACTTGTTTATTATAACAAATGTGCACATTCTTTGGTTAAATCTAAAAAAAATAAATGTGATGTTAAAAAAAAGTCATGCCTTATTTTGTTTTTTTTTACATTTTATCCCTTTCTTTTAACTAATAGTGTTACAATTATGACGCTAGCGTTTTGTGAAGGGAATGCTTTGCCTATTTCCGTGACTATGGCCTTCCGGAACTGCTGCATTTTGGCTGACCTCTCCGCCTCGGGAATAAGAGACATAAAGTTCTCCTTGTAGCGTGGGTCTAACAGTGTTACCAACCAGTAATGATTGTCGGCCAAGATGTTCTTAACGCGAGGGTCACGAGACAGGCAGCTTACCATAAAGTCATCCATGTGCGCCAGACTCTTAACAGCCATCACTTCAGTATCCAGACCAACACGATGACTGAACATGCTGTCCTCCTCCTTCTCCTCCTCCTCCTCATCTACCCTGTCCTCTGGCCAGCCACGCTGAACTGAGCATATGACTGGTATGCATGTCATATCCTCAATTTGGCCGGAGAGTTGCTCCATGTCTTCATCTTCCTCCTCGTCATAGTCCTCCACTGCACGTTGTGATGAGACGAGGCTGGGCTATGTGTTATCACCCACACCCACTACTGTTTCTTGCTCCAACTCATCGTGTTCCGCCTGCAATGCATCATGTTTGGTTTTGAGCAGAGACCGTTTTAGAAGGCAGAGAAGCGGTATGGTGACGCTAATAATGGCGTCATCGCCGCTCACCATCTTGGTGGAGTCCTCAAAGTTTTGGAGGATGGTACATAGGTCGGACATCCATCTCCACTCCTCAGGTGTTATGTGTGGAGTTTGACCCATTTCCCGACGGCTTAGGTGATGCAGGTACTCAACAACTGCCCTCTTCTGCTCACATATCCTGATCAACATGTGCAGAGTTGAATTCCAACGCGTGGGGACATCACACACCAGTCTGTGAGCCGGAAGATGCAAATGACGCTGAAAGCCGGCAAGGCCGGCTGAAGCAGTAGGTGACTTTCGAAAATGTGCAGACAGGCGGCGAACTTTTACCAGCAGATGAGACAGCTCTGGGTATGACTTTAGAAACCGCTGAACCACGAGGTTGAGCACATGGGCCATGCATGGAACATGTGTCAGCTGGCCTCGCCTCAAAGCCGCCACTAGGTTCCGGCCATTGTCACACACAACCTTTCCTGGCTTTAGGTTCAGAGGTGTGAGCCAGTGATCTGCATGCTGTTTTAGAGCTGTCCACACCTCTTCTGCATTGTGGGATTTGTCACTTATGCAGATTAGCTGCAGCACAGCCTGTTGCCGCTTCGCCGAGGCAGTGCTGCAGTGCTTCCAGCTTGGGACTGGTGTGGAGGGTAAAGTGGATGAGGATGCGCAGGAGGAGGAGGAGGCTGAAGAGCATGACATTCCGGAGCTGTAGAGTGTGGGTGAAACCCTGACTGAGGTAGGGCCTGCAAACCTTGGTGTGGGAAGGACTTGTTCCGTTCCTCGCTCAAACTGGGTCCCAGCTGGGCTGGGCTGGGTAGGGCGTTGTGGGGGGTTTGTCTATCTCCGTTTGAGGTGAGTTTGTTTAAGTTAGCCTTTTCTTTGGCGTTTTTTGGAGCCCTGCGGGTTGGGGAGTTGGTATCGCCCAGTAAGGCGTTCCCCGGGGGCTTGGATTGGGGTGACATTGTCAGTGGAAAACGGAGTTGAATTTTGGATTAGGAAATCGAAAACTGATCAGAGAGGTGTGGGTAGACTAGTCCGTTTGGGGATGGTTGTGGCATCTGATATGTGCCCGTTCAAGTGTCTCGGGAATTTTCAACAGATCCGTCCGAAGGTGGATGGCCCCTTATTATGTCACGAGGATGGGTCCTTTTTATCGAGATACCAATTTGTGAGTGTTTTTAGGGCATGTTTGAAGTCGTTGGGGTTAGATCCGAAGTCTTTCGGATTGGGGCAGCGACGGAGGCCTCTATGTGCGGCCTACCGGAGGAGACAGTTAAGCAGATTGGTAGGTGGAAGTCGCAGCGCTTTAAGTCGTATGTACGTCCCCAGGTGGTTGTTGGCAATTGAGGGGAAAAGGGGGGGGTATTAGGGTAGCAATGGGGGGGGGGAGAGTGTGTGTTTTTTGTCAATTTGGTTTGGTGAGGCAATAAAATGGTGTCGTCTGTACATTTTGTATTGCAGAAGCACCCCCCCTTCCTTCCCTGGTCTGGATCCTTGGCCACTCTTATGTGTATTGGGGAGCCCGACGAGCGGACGCGAGATGGAGCGGGAGACAGCTAGGTTTTGAGAAGGACCTGGCTCTCGTGCGATGGCTCGGTGTTCGGGGGTTAGGGTGGAACAGGGTGTTGCAGGAGGTGCATAGATACGCCCGGTTGGACAGACCTCCTGACATCTTAGTGTTGCATGCCGGGGGGAATGATTTGGGTGGGCGTCCTTTTCGAATCTTGATAAAGGACATCAAACATGATTTGTTACGGTTATGGGTGTCGTTTCCAGGTCTAACGATAGTCTGGTCGGAGATAGTAGCGAGAAAGAGTTGGCAGAAAGCGCGGTCAGTTGACAGGTTGAACAAGGCGCGGGCGAAGGTTAATAGGGCGATCTCGAAGTTTGTTAGTCGGAACGGGGGTATAGCAATACGGCATGTTGAGTTGGAAAGGACGGAAGAGGAATTTTGGTTGGCTGACGGGGTACACCTTAATGCGGTGGGAACTGACTTATGGGCTCTTGGCTTGCAGGGAGGTATTGAGAGGGCCCTTTGGTTGCGGGGGGTCTCAGGCACTTGAAGGGTTTCAAGGTGCCTTCGTTGTGGTGTTGTTTATTGGTGGGTCCTTGAAGTTGGTTTAAAATTGGTTCGGGGATTCATCCGGGTATGGATCCCCTCATTGGCAGAATTGATGGTCCCCTGGTGATTTTGGGGGGGAACCCCGACGGGGTATGTCGGGGCCCCTGGGGGTGTGGTTGGGGTTGACGGAGGATTAACCCTTACCATTTGGTGCTCCTGAGCCAGTGTGGGTAACGGCTGGGAGCAAGTTGAGGTTTTTTATTGCTCGGTTATGGGAATCACCAGGGTTTTGGTAGCTTCAAGGACCTTACCACATTGCAAATTTTATTGGTTATGTATTCTTGTTAATAAAATGGCTGCTATGGCCAAAATTATCCAAAGATAAATTTGTGTCTGTGTAATTACTTTTAAATAAGAAATGGGAATGGAGGTGTGGGGTATGAAAGGAAGACCAGAGTCAACAATTCCAGGGTCAAGCATGTTTATTTGCGTAAGCTTCGTTCCAGGGTAGAAAGGGTAAGAGTGCCTTTCAGAATTCGAAGTGGTCGGACTGTACGGACCACCAAGAACTGCAGGAAAGCTTGAACATCTTCCCATGGATTTGCGACATCCTCCCTCATCAGTTACGTAGGTAAGCAGGTTCTCAGCATTGCAGCCCATTTGTTGTCTTAAGTTAGTTAAGCGGGGTTAACTAACCTGTCAGTTCAGCCTCAGGTCTAAAGCAGAGGCCTGGACTCCACTCCTTACTCCTCACTCCACAACTCTCCTTAAAAACAACTGACTCCTTTTTCCTGCCCCGGGGTCTCCAGACCCCTAGGTGGGCGTTTCCTTCCGTCTGGTCCTGCCCACTGGTGTGCCTGTCTTTCCCTGGGGGAGGTGACTAGGATTTTCTGGTTGGCTTTGTGTGACTTAGGTGAGGGAAGTTGTTATGCGGGGGCCTATGTGTGACTACCTGCAGTGTCAGGGCGTCACATATGTATGTGTGTATGTCTGCTAAAGGAATCCGCACCGTCATATTTACAAACACAAAATTTTGCAGACACCTCATGTGACTCAGGGAACGTCGTAGACTATGTTTTAACAGGAATATTTAACCCCGCGCTTTACAGTTACTCTCCAAAAAACCTGCCTCCATTAAACTGAATGGAGGTGGGAGCTGCAAGTTATTAATAGCAGCTGTGATTGGTTGCTATAAGAACAAAGGACATTCATAGTATAAGAAGCTTATGTGTGAGATAATATGATGTCAGTGGGGAGACAGATAGAGAGAGACAGACACAGACTGAGAGACAAACAGACAGAGACAGATAGGCATAGACAGACAGGGAAAGAGACAGAGACAAACAGACAGAGGCAGACAGGGAAAGAGACAGACAGAGATAGACAGGGAAAAAAGGCAGACAGACAGAGACAGAGAAAGAGACAGAGGCAGATAGGGAAACAGACAGAGACAAACATACAGAGACAGGCAGGAGAAAAGGCAGACCGACAGGGAAAGAGACAGACAGGGGAAGAGACAGACAGAGAGAGACAGACAGATAGAGACAGACAAAGAAATACAGAGATAGACAGGGAAAGAGACAAACGGGGAATGAGTCAGACAGAGAGAGACAAAGAGAGACAGGCAGAGAGAGACAGGGAAAGAGACAGACAGGGGAAGAGAAAGACAGAGACAGACAAAGAAATACAGAGACAGACAGGGGAAGAGACAGACAGGGGAAGAGACAGACAGGGGAAGAGACAGACAGACAGGGAAAGAGACAGACCTGGAAAAGAGACAGACCTGGAAAAGAGACAGGCCTGGAAAAGAGACAGACAGACATAGAAACAGACAGCCACAAAGAGAGAGAGAGACAGACAGACACAGAGAGACAGACAGAGATAGAGAGACAGACAGACATGGATAGAGATAGAGACACACAGAGACAGACAGATGACAGAGACTGGGAGAGAGACAGACAGAAGCATAAATCCCTAACTAAAACTTAACATTTAATGATAGTTTTAAAAGGTAAAAAAACACAAATCATGTAAATAGAATGACTCTCTTCTGTGCATAGAGTCAACATTTTGTGTTTGTAAATATGACGGTGCGGATTCCTTTAGCAGACATACACACATACATATGTGACGCCCTGACACTGCAGGTAGTCACACATAGGCCCCCGCATAACAACTTCCCTCACCTAAGTCACACAAAGCCAACCAGAAAACCCTAGTCACCTCCCCCAGGGAAAGACAGGCACACCAGTGGGCAGGACCAGACGGAAGGAAACGCCCACCTAGGGGTCTGGAGACCCCGGGGCAGGAAAAAGGAGTCAGTTGTTTTTAAGGAGAGTTGTGGAGTGAGGAGTAAGGAGTGGAGTCCAGGCCTCTGCTTTAGACCTGAGGCTGAACTGACAGGTTAGTTAACCCCGCTTAACTAACTTAAGATAACAAATGGGCTGCAATGCTGAGAACCTGCTTACCTACGTAACTGATGAGGGAGGATGTCGCAAATCCATGGGAAGATGTTCAAGCTCTCCTGCAGTTCTTGGTGGCCCGTACAGTCCGACCACTTCGAATTCTGAAAGGCACTCTTACCCTTTCTACCCTGGAACGAAGCTTAGGCAAATAAACATGCTTGACCCTGGAATTGTTGACTCCGGTCTTCCTTTCATACCCCACACCTCCATTCCCATTTCTTATTTAAAAGTAATTACACAGACACAAATTTATCTTTGGATAATTTTGGCCATAGCAGCCATTTTATTAACAAGAATACATAACCAATAAAATTTGCAATGTGGTAAGGTCCTTGAAGCTACCAAAACCCTGGTGATTCCCATAACCGAGCAATAAAAAACCTCAACTTGCTCCCAGCCGTTACCCACACTGGCTCAGGAGCACCAAATGGTAAGGGTTAATCCTCCGTCAACCCCAACCCCACCCCCAGGGGCCCCGACATACCCCGTCGGGGTTCCCCCCCAAAATCACCAGGGGACCATCAATTCTGCCAATGAGGGGATCCATACCCGGATGAATCCCCGAACCAATTTTAAACCAACTTCAAGGACCCACCAATAAACAACACCACAACGAAGGCACCTTGAAACCCTTCAAGTGCCTGAGACCCCCCGCAACCAAAGGACCCTCTCAATACCTCCCTGCAAGCCAAGAGCCCATAAGTCAGTTCCCACCGCATTAAGGTGTACCCCGTCAGCCAACCAAAATTCCTCTTCCGTCCTTTCCAACTCAACATGCCGTATTGCTATACCCCCGTTCCGACTAACAAACTTCGAGATCACCCTATTAACCTTCGCCCGCGCCTTGTTCAACCTGTCAACTGACCGCGCTTTCTGCCAACTCTTTCTCGCTACTATCTCCGACCAGACTATCGTTAGACCTGGAAACGACACCCATAACCGTAACAAATCATGTTTGATGTCCTTTATCAAGATTCGAAAAGGATGCCCACCCAAATCATTCCCCCCGGCATGCAACACTAACATGTCAGGAGGTCTGTCCAACCGGGCGTATCTATGCACCTCCTGCAACACCCTGTTCCACCCTAACCCCCGAACACCGAGCCATCGCACGAGAGCCAGGTCCTTCTCAAAACCTAGCTGTCTCCCGTTCCATCTCGCGTCCGCTCGTCGGGCTCCCCAATACACATAAGAGTGGCCAAGGATCCAGACCAGGGAAGGAAGAGGGGGTGCTTCTGCAATACAAAATGTACAGACGACACCATTTTATTGCCTCACCAAACCAAATTGACAAAAAACACACACTCTCACCCCCCCATTGCTACCCTAATACCCCCCCTTTTCCCCTCAATTGCCAACAACCACCTGGGGACGTACATACGACTTAAAGCGCTGCGACTTCCACCTACCAATCTGCTTAACTGTCTCCTCCGGTAGGCCGCATATAGAGGCCTCCGTCGCTGCCCCAATCCGAAAGACTTCGGATCTAACCCCAACGACTTCAAACATGCCCTAAAAACACTCACAAATTGGTATCTCGATAAAAAGGACCCATCCTCGTGACATAATAAGGGGCCATCCACCTTCGGACGGATCTGTTGAAAATTCCCGAGACACTTGAACGGGCACATATCAGATGCCACAACCATCCCCAAACGGACTAGTCTACCCACACCTCTCTGATCAGTTTTCGATTTCCTAATCCAAAATTCAACTCCGTTTTCCACTGACATAATGTCACCCCAATCCAAGCCCCCGGGGAACGCCTTACTGGGCGATACCAACTCCCCAACCCGCAGGGCTCCAAAAAACGCCAAAGAAAGGCTAACTTAAACAAACTCACCTCAAACGGAGATAGACAAACCCCCCACAACGCCCTACCCAGCCGGGTAGGGACCCAGCCCAGCCCAGCTGGGACCCAGTTTGAGCGAGGAACGGAACAAGTCCTTCCCACACCAAGGTTTGCAGGCCCTACCTCAGTCAGGGTTTCACCCACACTCTACAGCTCCGGAATGTCATGCTCTTCAGCCTCCTCCTCCTGCGCATCCTCATCCACTTTACCCTCCACACCAGTCCCAAGCTGGAAGCACTGCAGCACTGCCTCGGCGAAGCGGCAACAGACTGTGCTGCAGCTAATCTGCATAGGTGACAAACCCCACAATGCAGAAGAGGTGTGGACAGCTCTAAAACAGCATGCAGATCACTGGCTAACACCTCTGAACCTAAAGCCAGGAAAGGTTGTGTGTGACAATGGCCGGAACCTGGTGGCGGCTTTGAGGCGAGGCCAGCTGACACATGGCCCATGTGCTCAACCTCGTGGTTCAGCGGTTTCTAAAGTCATACCCAGAGCTGTCTGATCTGCTGGTAAAAGTTCGCTGCCTGTCTGCACATTTTCGAAAGTCACCTACTGCTTCAGCCGGCCTTGCCGGCTTTCAGCGTCGTTTGCATCTTCCGGCTCACAGACTGGTGTGTGATGTCCCCACGCGTTGGAATTCAACTCTGCACATGTTGATCAGGATATGTGAGCAGAAGAGGGCAGTTGTTGAGTACCTGCATCACCTAAGCCGTCGGGAAATGGGTCAAACTCCACACATAACACCTGAGGAGTGGAGATGGATGTCCGACCTATGTACCATCCTCCAAAACTTTGAGGACTCCACCAAGATGGTGAGCGGCGATGACGCCATTATTAGCGTCACCATACCGCTTCTCTGCCTTCTAAAACGGTCTCTGCTCAAAACCAAACATGATGCATTGCAGGCGGAACACGATGAGTTGGAGCAAGAAACAGTAGTGGGTGTGGGTGATAACACACAGTCCAGCCTCGTCTCATCACAACGTGCAGTGGAGGACTATGACGAGGAGGAGGATGAAGACATGGAGCAACTCTCCGGCCAAATTGAGGATATGACATGCATACCAATCATATGCTCAGTTCAGCGTGGCTGGCCAGAGGACAGGGTAGATGATGAGGAGGAGGAGGAGGAGGAGGAGGAGGAGAAGGAGGAGGACAGCATGTTCAGTCATCGTGTTGGTCTGGATACTGAAGTGATGGCTGTTAAGAGTCTGGCGCACATGGATGACTTTATGGTAAGCTGCCTGTCTCGTGACCCTCGCGTTAAGAACATCTTGGCCGACAATCATTACTGGTTGGTAACACTGTTAGACCCACGCTACAAGGAGAACTTTATGTCTCTTATTCCCGAGGCGGAGAGGTCAGCCAAAATGCAGCAGTTCCGGAAGGCCATAGTCACGGAAGTAGGCAAAGCATTCCCTTCACAAAACGCTAGCGTCATAATTGTAACACTATTAGTTAAAAGAAAGGGATAAAATGTAAAAAAAAACAAAATAAGGCATGACTTTTTTTTAACATCAAATTTTTTTTTTTTAGATTTAACCAAAGAATGTGCACATTTGTTATAATAAACAAGTGAAAAATGTTGAAAATCAGTCATCCAAAGGTGTGTGAAAAAAATATATATATATGGTACCAATAAAAATGTCACTTTGTCCTGCAAAGAATGCAGCCCCCCAAATTATTTTTTTCCTCTGTGCGGCCCATACACCCAGCCGAGTTTGAGACCCCCTGCCTTACACTATATAGATATCATGTTCATTCCCCATCTATCTTGCTCAGGAGAGCATCTCCCTCCCCCGGCACCAAGAGCAGCTCATATTGAATTGTTACATTGACTAGTAACACTGCACACAGAAATGCACCTTAATATTCCACTGTTAACCCTTTCCTCCCAGCAGTAACACACAACTCCTCACCTTGATATCATGGTGATTTATGGTCAGAATGACTTCAATGCGATCAGTGATTTCTATTCTAGCTCTGCTCACATAGATTTTATATCCACACTCAACTATAGGCCGTTCTTCATATTTTGGGGGCTTTTAGTCAGATATACTAGTTTGTGCCTGTATAGTATTGGTGTAGATGGGAGTGTAGGGCATGGGTTACATGGCACTGTGGTGGGATACTGATGGGAGGTATTGGTGCTGTGTTTGATGCTTCTACTGGGTATTTTCCTACAAATACTGGAACAGCTCACTGCTTAGAATGATCCTTCCCAGCTCTATAATATATTATATATACCCCACAATGCAGGCTCACACACACATTTGTCTCAAGTGTGTTGTAGGGACACAGATACAGTCTTGGTCATGTGACTAAAGGCTACTTTACACACTGCGATATCAGTCCCGATATCGCTAGTGTGGGTACCCGCCCCATCTGTTGCGCGACACGGGCAAATCGCTGCCCATGCCGCACAACACCGACCAGACCCGTCACACATACTTACCTGACCGGCGACGTCGCTGTGACCGGCGAACCGCCTCCTTTCTAAGGGGGCGGTCCGTGCGGCGTCACAGCGACGTCACTGAGCGATCGCCCAATAGCAGCGGAGGGGCGGAGATGAGTGGCCGGAACATCCCGCCCACCTCCTTCCTTCCTCATAGCGGCTGGGAGGCAGGTAAGGAGAGGTTCCTCGTTTCTGCGGTGTCACACGGAGTGATGTGTGCTGCCGCAGGAGCGACGAACTACATCGTTACTGCTGCAGTAACGATAATCGAGAATGGAGACCCATGTCACCGATGAGCGATTTTGCACGTTTTTGCAACGATGCAAAATCGCTCATCGGTGTCACACGTAGCAACATCGCTAATGCGGCCGGATGTGCGTCACAAATTCCGTGACCCCAACGACTCCGCATTAGCGATGTCGCAGCGTGTAAAGCCCCCTTTAGTGGGAGTGGTGTACAGGGTCTTAGCAGTAAAGAGTATTCCATATTTCTGCCAGATACCCACAGAGATATTGAAATCTGAAAAAAGAGACTTCTGCTCATTGAAGGTAAGAACTGCTCACATAGCGTTCAACTCCACAGCAAACGAGTGCTCTAGCACTGGCATCTCAGCAGGGATATTCCCCTACTACACATGTGTGTCTGGGTCGCTGTGACAGTTTACAGGACATAACTCAAGGCACCTAGATAGAAGGCAGAGGTACTGGGATTGGTTGGTTTTTGGTGACGGAGGTGCAGGGGCTGGCGCCCATGTGCAGTGCTGGCTAAGGTATATTGATGATATTTTGATTTTTTGGCAGGGCACTGTGGAGCAGCTCGAGACATTTATGGAGGAACTTAATAACAACACCTTTAACATCAGATTGACGCATAAGCATAGCAGCAGTTGCGTTGACTTCCTGGATATTAAAATTTCATTCGGTTCTGAGCGAATTGTTCAGACCGACGTCCATAGGAAGGAAACATCAGTCAACGCACTGCTGCATGCTTCTTCTGCTCATACCCCCTCCACCATCCGGGCCGTACCGACTGGCCAGTTCCTCAGGATGAAGCAAATTTGTTCGTCAGACACTGCTTTTGAACAACAGTCTGCCGACCTCCAGCGCCATAGGGGTGGCAAAGGCGGTCTTCCCCCGGTCTGCCTCAGCAACGGACACTAGCCAATAGTGACTAGTGAGATCAAGGGTAGAAAAATAATTTGCAGTTCTCAATGCAGCTAGCGATTCCTCAATACGGGGGAGTGGTGCTGTCCTTCTTCTTTAACAGGACCAACGGAGCTGCCCAAAGGCTACAACTGTCACGGATAACCCCAGCCGCCTTCATGTTGCTCAACATGTCCTTGGTACACTGGTAATGTGAAGGTGGTATTGGCTTATAGCTCTCTTTGATGGGTGGGTGTGCACCTGTGGGGATGTAGTGTTGGACCCCTTTTATTCCCCCAAAATCTAGCGGATGTTTGCTGAAGACTTGCTCGCTCGTATTCTTGCACTACCCTGTGGACCCGCTTCTTGTGATGTGAAGGTGTGGAGTCAGTGCCTACGTGTAATTCCTTACACCACTCCTCTGGCTGACTTGGTGAGCAGTCACTGACTGGGTGGGGTGCAGTAATAGTGGATGCTGCTACTTGGATAGCATGTGTATCTACTGTGAACAGCTTATCAATGGTGGCAAGTCGGGGCAGCTTAACCTCCTGCTCTCCGCAGTTTAACACTCTCACGGGCACTCTTCCCTTCCGCACTAATGAATAAAACTATGATGTAAATATCATATAGATACCCCACAATTGTAAATAAAGGTAGGTTATGGGAAAAGGGGGAACAGGGAAAGAGGAAAATAGTGTAATAAAGTATACCTTCTGGGGGTGAGAGGAAATGGCAGCACAGCCAGTGGAGGTGAAGCAAAAGGAAGCCTGCAACTAAAGAGTTGAGAGCGTTATCACATGGTGACTGAGCCTGATTGTAAAGGGAGCATAGAGTGGAGCATACTCTGGGCACGTTAGAACCCAAGTTCTTAAACCATGAATATGGACCCCTTTTATTCTCCCAAAGTCTAGCGGATGTTTGCTGAAGACTTGCTCGTATTCTTGCACTACCCTGTGGACCCGCTTCTTGTGATGTGAAGGTGTGGAGTCAGTGCCTACGTGTAATTCCTTACACCACTCCTCTGGTTGACTTGGTGAGCTGTCACTGAATGGGTGTGGTGAAGTAACGGTGGATGCTGTGGCTTGGATATCATATTAAATATAGGGACCCCCATACAGTAGTATGAGAAATTTTTTTGTATTCAATGATCGGTATTACCTTCAGGGGCGCGGCACGTGGACGTGCGTTCCATTAGCCTCACTGCATTCCACTCCCATACAGGAAGTGGGCGCAGCTATTACTACGGTCGCACATAAAAGAACCCACAGCCACCACTGCACACAGCTGACTCCACCACTGGAAACCCACTTCTACACCAACGCAGGTAAGACAGGATCGGCACCTCTATGCTCCCGTTACAATCAGGCTCAGTCACCATGTGATAATGCTCTCAACAATTTAGTTGCAGGCTTCCCCTTGCTTCACCTCCACTGGCTGTGCTGCCATTTCCTCTCCCCCCTGGAAGGTATACTTTATTACACTATTTTCCTGTTTCCCTCTTCTCCCTTTTCCCATAACCTACCTTTATCTGCATTTGTGGGGTATCTATATACTATTTATATCACAGTTTTATTCATTAATACGGAAGGGAAGAGTGCGCGTGAGAGTGTTGAACTGCGGAGAGCAAGAGGTTAAGCTGCCCCGATTTTCCACCATTGATAAGCTGTTCACAGTAGATACACATGCTATCCAAGCAGCAGCAGCATCCACCATTACTGCACCCCACCCAGTCAGTGACAGCTCACCAAGTCAGCCAGAGGAGTGGTGTCAGGAATTACACGTAGGCACTGACTACACACCTTCACATCACAAGAAGGGGGTGCAAGTGTGACGCCCTGGACTAGCCAGTTAGTCACAGACATAACACACACACACACCCCCTTTCCCGGATAGTTACACTAGTCAGACACAAAACCGTTGTTGCCTCCCTCCAGGGGCTGATGTCCACACCAGGTGGGGCGGTGCCAGGCGGTTGGCCCCACCCACCAAGGAGTTCACAGGCCTGGAGGTGGGAAAACCAGTTAGTTAGTTGAAGTTCAGTTAAGAGTTGAACCGTGGAGGTAGTGAGTTCAGGGAACAGCCCAGTTTTGGGTAGGAGTGCAAAACTGCTAGTGTCTGGGTCAGATCCCAGGCACTATGGGGAGATAAGGTATGCACACCAGTGACTATGTAAGGGGAATACATGAAATAGCAGAAACTGCTGTGTGAATACTGACTTGAAAAATTCAATAGCTATATGCAAGAGTGAATATGTGAAAAATGGAATCTGCATTACTGCCATGAACATATGAATCAAGAGAAATTTAGCTACTGAATTGATCAATGCAATAGAGCCCCAACACTACGCCAAAGTATTTCTCTACGTTGGGGTCCCTAGCTTGTGTGTGTCCTCTCATGCAGTTAAAAAACCTACCGTGTATGGGAAGCTGAGACCCAGGCTATTTATGCGTATGATATGGATTGGCAATAGGTGTGGTTGGGGAGGGTTCACAAACGAAAAAATACTAACAAATAGGAATAACGTTTGGAACACCATTCTAAGTCCGAACTGGGTGCAAAAACCTAAAAAAACATCACTATGGGGAGATAAGGTATGCACACCAGTGACTATGTAAGGGGAATACATGAAATAGCAGAAACTGCTGTGTGAATACTGACTTGAAAAATCCAATAGCATTAATTCACATAATCCTAGTGACTGCGCACACAACATGGCCAAACGAAAACAAAAGACAGTACCTGGCCATTCAATCAAATGGAAACTCATAGGCAACACAGTCCATTAGACTAGGCAATTACATGCAGCCAAACAAAGTTCATGGGCCTTGCCTCAGAGTCGAACCCACAACCTCTTGGAGAACAAGCAAAGAGCCTACCACTAAACCAACTCAGTGAAGTTGGAAACCGACTCTACATTAATTAACATAATCCTAGTGACTGCGCACACAACATGGCCAAACAAAAGCAAAAGACAGTACCTAGCCTATCAATCCAATAGAAACTCATAGGTAACACAGTACATTGGACTAGGCAATTACATGCAGCCATACAAAGCCCATGGGTCTTGCCCCAGAGTCGAACCCACAAACTCTCGTAGCCAGGGCAAAGAGCCTACCACTACACCAACACAGAGAAGTAGGTGAATGACTCTACATTAATTCACATAATCCTAGTGACTACGCACACAACATGGCCAAACAAATGCAAAAGACATTATCTGGCCTATCAATCCAATGGAAACTCATAGGCAACACAGTCCATTAGACTAGGCACTTACATGCAGCCATGTAAAGTTCATGGGCATTGCCTCAGAGTCGAACCCACAACCTCTTGGAGAACAAGCAAAGAGCCTACCACTAAACCAACTCAGAGAAGTTGGAAACCGACTCTACATTAATTAACATAATCCTAGTGACTGCGCACACAACATGGCCAAACAAAAGCAAAAGACAGTACGTGGCCTATCAATCCAATGGAAACTCATAGGTAACACAGTACATTGGACTAGGCAATTACATGCAGCCATACAAAGCCCATGGGCCTTGCCCCAGAGTCAAACCCACAACCTCTCATAGCCAAGGCAAAGAGCCTACCAATACACCAACACAGAGAAGTGGAAAACCATTTCTACATTAATTCACATAATCCTAGTGACTGCGCACACAACATGGCCAAACAAAAGCAAAAGACAGTACCTGGCCTATCAATCCAATGGAAACTCATAGGCAACACAGTCCATTGGACTAGACAATTACATGGAGACATACAAAGTCCATGGGCCTTGCCTCAGAGTCAAACCCACAACTTCTCGCAGCCAAGCAAAAAGCCTACCACTACACTAACACAGAGAAGTGGGAAACTGATTCTACATTAATTCACATAATCCTACCGACTGCGCACACAACATGGCCAAACAAAAGACAATACCTGGCCTATTCATTCAATGAAAACTCATAGGCAACACAGTCCATTGGACTAGGCAATTACATTCAACCATACAAAGTCCATGGGCTTTGCCTCAAAGTCAAACCCACAACTTCCTGTAACCCAAGGAAAGAGCCTACCACTACACCAACACAGAGAAGAGAATGACTCTACATTAATTCACATAATCCTAGTGACTGCGCACACAACATGACCAAACAAAAACAAAAGACAGTCCCTGGCCTATCAATCCAATGGAAACTCATAGACAACATAGTCCAATGGACTACGCAATTACATGCAGCCATACAAAGTCCATGGGCCTTGCCTCAGAGTCATACCCACAATCTCTGGCAGAACAAGCAAAGAGCCTACAACTTCACCAACACAAAGAAGTAGGAAGCTGCGTCTACATTAATTCACATAATCCTAGTGACTGCGCACACAACATGGCCAAACAAAAGCAAAAGACAGTACCTGGCCTATCAATCCAATGGGAACTCATAGGCAACACAGTTAATTGAACTAGGCAATTACATGCAGCCATACAAACTCCATGGGCCTTGCCTCAGAGTCAAACCCACAACCTCTTGCAGCTAAGCAAAGAGCCTTCCACTACAGCAACACAGAGAACTGGGAAACTGATTCTACATTAATTCACATAATCCTACCGACTGCGCACACAACATAACCAAACAAAAGATAATACCTGGCCAATCAATCCAATGGAAACTCATAGGCAACACAGTCCATTGGACTAGGCAATTACACGCAGCCATATAAAGTCCATGGGCTTTGCCTCAGAGTCAAACCCACAATTTCTCGCAGCCCAAGCAAAGAGCCTACCACTACACCAAGACAGAGAAGTTGGAAACTGAGTTTACATTAGTTCACATAATCCTAGTGACTGCGCACACAACATGGCCAAACAAAAGCAAAAGACAGTACCTGGCCTATCAATCCAATGGGAACTCATAGGCAAAACAGTTAATTGAAATAGGCAATTACATGCAGCCATACAAACTCCAGGGGCCTTGCCTCAGAGTCGAACCCACAACCTCTGGCAGCTTAAGCAAAGAGACTACCACTACACCAACACAGAGAAGTAGGTGAATGACTCTACATTAATTCACATAATCCTAGTGACTGCGCACACAACATTGCCAAACAAAAGAAAAAGACAGTACCTGGCCTATCAATCCAATAGAAACTCATAGGCAAAGCAATCAATTGGACTAGGCAATTACATGCAGCCATACAAAGTCCATGGGCCTTGCCTCAAAGTCGAACTCACAACCTCTCGCAGCTCAAGCAAAGAGCCTACCACTACACCAACACAGAGAAATGTAAACCTGACTCTACATTATTTCACATAATCCTAGTGACTGCGCACACAACATGGCCAAACGAAAACAAAAGACAGTAACTGGCCTATCAATCCAATAGAAACTCATAGGCAACACAGTCCATTGGACTAAGCAATTACATGCAGCCATTCAAAGTCCATGAGCCTTGCATTAGAGTCGAACCCACAACCTCTCGCAGCCCAAGCAAAGAGCCTACCACTACACCAACACAGAGAAGTGGGAAACTGACTCTACATTAATTCCCATAACCCTAGTGACTGCGCACACAACATGGTCAAACAAAAGCAAAAGGCAGTACCTGGCCTATCAATCCAATGGAAACTCATAGGCAACATAGTCCATTGGACTAGGCAATTACATGCAGCCATACAAAGTCCATGGGCCTTGCCTCAGAGTCAAACCCACAACCTCTGGCAGAACAAGCAAAGAGCCTACAACTACAAAAACACAAAGAAGTAGGAAGCTGCGTCTACATTAATTCACATAATCCTAGTGACTGCGCACATAACATGGCCAAACAAAAGCAGAAGACATTACCTAGCCTATCAAGCCAATGGAAACTCATAGGCAACACAGTCAATTGAACTAGGCGATTACATGCAGCCATACAAACTCCATGGGCCTTGCCTCAGAGTCGAACCCACAATTTCTCGCAGCCCAAGCAAAGAGCCTGCCACTACACCAACACAGAGAAGTTGGAATCTGAGTTTACATTAGTTCACATAATCCTAGTGACTGCGCACACAACATGGCCAAACAAAAGCAAAAGACAGTAGCTGGCCTATCAATCCGATGGGAACTCATAGGCAACACAGTCAATTGAACTAGGCGATTACATGCAGCCATACAAACTCCATGGGGCTTGCCTCAGAGTCGAACCCACAACCTCTCGCAGCTTAAGCAAAGAGACTACCACTACACCAACACAGAGAATTAGGTGAATGACTCTACATTAATTCACATAATCCTAGTGACTGCGCACACAACATGGCCAAACAAAAGCAAAAGACAGTACCTGGCCTATTAATCCAATGGAAACTCATAGGCAACGCAATCCTTTGGACTAGGCAATAACATGCAGCCATACAAAGTCCATGGGCCTTGCCTCAGAGTCAAAACCACTACCTGTCAAAGTCCAAGTAAAGAGCCTACCACTACACCAACACAGAGAAGTGCGAAATTGACTCAACATAAATTCACATAATCCTAGTGACTGCGCACACAACATGGCCAAACAAAAGCAATAGACAGTCCCTGGCCTATCAATCCAATGGAAACTCATAGACAACATAGTCCATTGGACTAGGCAATTACATGCAGCCATACAAAGTCCATGGGCCTTGCCTCAGAGTCGAACTCACAACCTCTCGCAGCCCAAGAAAAAAGCCTACCACTACATCAACACAGAGAAGTGTGAAACTGACTCTACATTAATTCACATAATCCTAGTGACTGCGCACACAACATGGCCAAACAAAAGCAAAAGACAGTACCTGGCCTATCATTCCAATTGAAACTCATAGGTAACATAGTCCATTGGACTAGGCAATAACATGCAGCCATACAAAGTCCATGGGCCTTGCCTCAAAGTTGAACTCACAACCTCTCGCAGCTCTAGCAAAGAGCCTACAACTACACCAACACAGAGAAATGTGAACCTGACTCTACATTAATTCACATAATCCTAGTGACTGCGCACACAACATGGCCAAACAAAAGCAAAAGACAGTACCTGGCCTATAAATCCAATAGAAACTCATAGGCAACACAGTCCATTGGACTAGACAATTACATGGAGACATACAAAGTCCATGGGCCTTGCCTCAGAGTCAAACCCACAACCTCTCGCAGCCAAGCAAAGAGCCTACCACTACACCAACACAGAGAAGTGGGAAACTGATTCTACATTAATTCACATAATCCTACCGACTGCGCACACAACATGGCCAAACAAAAGAAAATACCTGGCCTATCAATCCAATGGAAACTCATAGGCAACACAGTCCATTAGACTAGGCAAATACATGCAGCCATACAAAGCCCATGGGCCTTGCCCCAGAGTCGAACCCACAACCTCTTGTAGCCCAAGCAAAGAGCCTACAAATACACCAACACAGAGAAGTGGAAAACTGATTCTACATTAATTCACATAATCCTAGTGACTGCGCACACAACATGGCCAAACAAAAGCAAAAGACATTACCTGGCCTATAAATCCAATAGAAACTCATAGGCAAAGCAATCAATTGGACTAGGCAATTACATGCAGCCATACAAAGTCCATGGGCCTTGCCTCAGAGTCGAACCCACAACCTCTTGTAGCCCAAGCAAAGATCCTACCACTACACCAACACAGAGAAGTTGGTACAGAGTTTACATTAGTTCACATAATCCTAGTGACTGTGCACACAACATGGCCAAACAAAAGCAAAAGACAGTCCCTGGCCTATCAATCCAATGGAAACTCATATACAACATAGTCCATTGGACTAGGCAATTACATGCAGCCATACAAAGTCCATGGGCCTTGCCTCAGAGTCAAACCCACAACCTCTGGCAGAACAAGCAAAGAGCTTACAACTACACCAACACAAAAAAGTAGGAAGCTGCGTCTACATTAATTTACATATTCCTAGCGACTGCGCACACAACATGGCCAAACAAAAGCAAAAGACATTACCTGGCCTATCAAGCCAATGGAAACTCATAGGCAACACAGTCCATTGGACTAAACAATTACATGCAGCCATACAAAGTCCATGGGCTTTGCCTCAGAGTCAAACCCACAATTTCTCGCATCCCAAGCAAAGAGCCTACCACTACAACAACACAGACAAGTTGGAAACTGAGTTTACATTAGTTCACATAATCCTAGTGACTGTGCACACAACATGGCGAAACAAATGCAAAAGACATTATCTGGCCTATCAATCCAATGGAAACTCATAGGCAACACAGTCCATTAGACTAGGCAAATACATGCAGCCATACAAAGTTCATGGGCCTTGCCTCAGAGTCGAACCCACAACCTCTTGGAGAACAAGCAAAGAGCCTACCACTAAACCAACACAGAGAAGTTGGAAACTGATTCTACATTAATTCACATAATCCTACCGACTGCGCACACAACATGGCTAAACAAAAGCAAAAGACAGTACCTGGCTTATCAATCCAATGGAAACTCATAGGCAACACAGTCCATTGGACTAGGCAATAACATGCAGCCATAAAAAGTCCATGGGCCTTGCCTCAGAGTCAAACCCACAACCTCTCGCAGCTCAAGCAAAGAGCCTACCACTACACCAACACAGAGAAATGTGAACCTGCCTCTACATTAATTCACATAATCCTAGTGAGTGCGCACACAACATGGCCAAACGAAAACAAAAGACAGTACCTGGCCTATCAATCCAATGGAAACTCATAGGCAACACAGTCCATTGGACTAGGCAATTACATGCAGCCATAAAAAGTCCATGGGCCTTGCCTCAGAGTCAAACCCACAACCTCTCGCAGCCCAAGCAAAGAGCCTACCACTACACCAACACAGAGAAATGTGAAACTGACTCTACATTAATTCACATAATCCTAGTGACTGCGCACACAACATGGCCAAACGAAAGCAAAAGTCAATACCTGGCCTATCAATCCAATGGAAACTCATAGGCAACAAAGTCCATTGGACTAGGCAATTACATGCAGCCATAAAAAGTCCATGGGCCTTGCCTCAGAGTCAAACCCACAACCTCTCAAAGCCCAAGCAAAGAGCCTACCACTACACCAACAAAGAGAAATGTGAAACTGACTCTACATTAATTCACATATTCCTAGTGACTGCGCACACAACATGGCCAAACAAAAGCAAAAGAAAGCACCTGGCCTATCAATCCAATGGAAACTCATAGGTAACGCAGTCCATTGGACTATGCAATTACATGCAGCCATACAAAGTCCATGGGCCTTGCCTCAGAGTCGAACTCACAACCTCTCGCAGCCCAACAAAAAAGCCTACCACTTCAGCAACACAGAGAAGTGTGAAACTGTCTCTACATTAACTCACATAATCCTAGTGACTGCGCACAAAACATGGCCAAACGAAAACAAAAGACAGTACCTGGCCTATCAATCCATTGGACTAGGCAATTACATGCAGCCATACAAAGTCCATGGGCCTTGCCTCAGAGTTAAACCCACAACCTCTTACAGCCCAAGCAAAGAGCCTACCACTACACCAACACAGAGAAGTGCGAAACTGACTCAACATAAATTCACATAATCCTAGTGACTGCGCACACAACATGGCCAAACAAAAGCTAAAGACAGTCCCTTGCCTATCAATCCAATGGAAACTCATAGACAACATAGCCCATTGGAATAGGCAATTACATGCAGCCTCTCAAAGTCCATGGGCCTTGCCTCAGAGTCAAACCCACAACCTCTGGCAGAAGAAGCAAAGAGCCTACAACTACACCAACACAAAGAAGTAGGAAGCTGCGTCTACATTAATTCACATAATCCTAGTGAATGCGCACACAACATGGCCAAACAAAAGCAAAAGACATTACCTGGCCTATCAGGCCAATGGAAACTCATAGGCAACACAGTCCATTGAACTAGGCGATTACATGCAGCCATACAAAGTCCATGGGCCATGCCGCAGAGTCAAACCCACAACCTCTCGCAGCCAAGCAAAGCAGCTTCCACTACACCAACACAGAGAAGTGGGAAACGGATTCTACATTAATTCACATAATCCTAGTGACTGCGCACACAACATGGCCAAACAAAAGCAAAAGACAATACCTGGCCTATCAATCCAATGGAAACTCGTAGGCAACACAGTCCATTGGACTTGACAATTACATGCAGCCATACAAAGTCCATGGGCCTTGCCTCAGAGTCAAACCCACAACCTCTGGCAGAACAAGCAAAGAGCCTACAACTACACCAACACAAAGAAGTAGGAAGTTGCGTCTACATTAATTCACATAATCCTAGTGAATGTGCACACAACATGGCCAAACAAAAGCAAAAGACATTACCTGGCCTATCAAGCCAATGGAAACTCATAGGCAACACAGTCCATTGAACTAGACAATTACATGGAGACATACAAAGTCCGTGGGCCTTGCCTCAAAGTCAAACCCACAACCTCTCGCAGCCAAGCAAAGAGCCTACCACTACACCAACACAGATAAGTGGGAAACTGATTCTACATTAATTCACATAATCCTACTGACTGCGCACACAACATGGCCAAACAAAAGACAATACCTGGCCTATCAATCCAATGGAAACTCATAGGCAACACAGTCCATTAGACTAGGCAAATACATGCAGCCATACAAAGTTCATGGGCCTTGCCTCAGAGTCGAACCCACAACTTCTTGGAGAACAAGCAAAGAGCCTACCACTAAACCAACACAGAGAAGTTGGAAACCGACTCTACATTAATTCACATAATCCTAGTGACTGCGCACACAACATGGCCAAACAAAAGCAAAAGACAGTACCTGGCCTATCAATCCAATGGAAACTCATAGGTAACACAGTACATTAGACTAGGCAATTAAATGCAGCCATACAAAGCCCATGGGCCTTGCCCCAGAGTCGAACCCACAACCTCTCGTAGCCCAAGCAAAGAGCCTACCAATACACCAACACAGAGAAGTGAAAAACTGATTCTACATTAATTCACATAATCCTAGTGACTGCGCACACAACATGGCCAAACAAAAGCAAAAGACAGTACCTGGCCTATCAATCCAATAGAAACTCATAGGCAAAGCAATCAATTGGACTAGGCAATTACATGCAGCCATACAAAGTCCATGGGCCTTGCCTCAGAGTCGAACCCACAACCTCTTGTAGCCCAAGCAAAGAGCCTACCACTAAACCAACACAGAGAAGAGCGAAACTGACTCAACATAAATTCACATAATCCTAGTGACTGCACACACAACATGGCCAAACAAAAGCAAAAGACAGTCCCTGGCCTATCAATCCAATGGAAACTCATATACAACATAGTCCATTGGACTAGGCAATTACATGCAGCCATACAAAGTCCATGGGCCTTGCCTCAGAGTCAAACCCACAACCTCTGGCAGAACAAGCAAAGAGCTTACAACTACACCAACACAAAAAAATAGGAAGGTGCGTCTACATTAATTCACATATTCCTAGAGACTGCGCACACAACATGGCCAAACAAAAGCAAAAGACATTACCTGGCCTATCAAGCCAATGGAAACTCATAGGCAACACAATCCATTGGACTAAACAATTACATGCAGCCATACAAAGTCCATGGGCTTTGCCTCTGAGTCAAACCCACAATTTGTCGCAGCCCAAGCAAAGAGCCTACCACTACACCAACACAGACAAGATGGAAACTGAGTTTACATTAGTTCACATAATCCTAGTGACTGTGCACACAACATTGCGAAACAAATGCAAAAGACATTATCTGGCCTATCAATCCAATGGAAACTCATAGGCAACACAGTCCATTAGACTAGGCAAATACATGCAGCCATACAAAGTTCATGGGCCTTGCCTCAGAGTCGAACCCACAACCTCTTGGAGAACAAGCAAAGAGCCTACCACTAAACCAACACAGAGAAGTTGGAAACTGACTCTACATTAATTCACATAATCCTAGTGACTGCGCACACAACATGGCCAAACAAAAGCAAAAGACAGTACCTGGCCTATCAATCCAATGGAAACTCATAGGCAACACAGTCCATTGGACTAGACAATTACATGGAGACATACAAAGTCCATGGGCCTTGCTTCAGAGTCAAACCCACAACCTCTCGCAGCCAAGCAAAGAGCCTACCACTACACCAATACAGAGAAGTGGGAAACTGATTCTACATTAATTCACATAATCCTACCGACTGCGCACACAACATGGCTAAACAAAAGCAAAAGACAGTACCTGGCTTATCAATCCAATGGAAACTCATAGGCAACACAGTCCATTGGACTAGGCAATAACATGCAGCCATACAAAGTCCATGGGCCTTGCCTCAAAGTCGAACTCACAACCTTTCGCAGCTCAAACAAAGAGCCTACCACTACACCAACACAGAGAAATGTGAACCTGCCTCTACATTAATTCACATAATCCTAGTGACTGCGCACACAACATGGCCAAACGAAAGCAAAAGTCCATACCTGGCCTATCAATCCAATGGAAACTCATAGGCAACACAGTCCATTGGACTAGGCAATTACATGCAGCCATAAAAAGTCCATGGGCCTTGCCTCAGAGTCAAACCCACAACTTCTCGCAGCCCAAGCAAAGATCCTACCACTACACCAACACAGAGAAATGTGAAACTGACTCTACATTAATTCACATAATCCTAGTGACTGCGCACACAACATGGCCAAACGAAAGCAAAAGTCAATACCTGGCCTATCAATCCAATGGAAACTCATAGGCAACACAGTCCAGTGGACTAGGCAAATACATGCAGTTATACAAAGTCCATGAACCTTGCATTAGAGTCAAACCCACAACTTCTCGCAGCCAAAGCAAAGAGCCTACCACTACACCAACACAGAGAAGTTTGAAACTGACTCTTCATTAACTCACATAATCCTAGTGACTGCGCACACAACATGGCCAAACGAAAGCAAAAGACAGTACCTGGCCTATCAATCCAATGGAAACTCATAGGCAACACAGTCCATTGGACTAGGCAATTACATGCAGCCATACAAAGTCCATGGGCCTTGCCTCAGAGTCGAACTCAC
The DNA here is from genome assembly GCF_048569485.1 of Anomaloglossus baeobatrachus. NCBI lineage: Eukaryota > Metazoa > Chordata > Amphibia > Anura > Aromobatidae > Anomaloglossus > Anomaloglossus baeobatrachus. The sequence goes on along the minus strand of NW_027441926.1, from coordinate 350,128 downwards.
AACCTCTCGCAGCCCAAGAAAAAAAGCCTACCGCTACAGCAACACAGAGAAGTGTGAAACTGACTCTACATTAATTCACATAATCCTAGTGACTGTGCACACAACATGGCCAAACAAAAGCAAAAGACAGTACCTGGCCTATCATTCCAATTAAAACTCATAGGCAACATAGTCCATTGGACTAGGCAATAACATGCAGCCATACAACGTCCATGGGCCTTGCCTCAAAGTCGAACTCACAACCTCTCGCAGCTCAAGCAAAGAGCCTACCACTACACCAACACAAAGAAATGTGAACCAGACTCTACATTAATTCACATAATCCTAGTGACTGCGCACACAACATGGCCAAACAAAAGCAAAAGACAGTACCTGGCCTATCAATCCAATGGAAACTCATAGGCAACACAGTCCATTGGACTAGACAATTACATGGAGACATACAAAGTCCATGGGCCTTGCCTCAGAGTCAAACCCACAACCTCGCGCAGCCAAGCAAAGAGCCTACCACTACACCAACACAGAAAAGTGGGAAACTGGTTCTACATTAATTCACATAATCCTACTGACTGCGCACACAACATGGCCAAACAAAAGCAAAAGTCAGTACCTGGCTTATCAATCCAATGGAAACTCATAGGCAACACAGTCCATTGGACTAGAAAATTACATGGAGACATACAAAGTCCATGGGCCTTGCCTCAGAGTCAAACCCTCAACCTCTCGCAGCCAAGCAAAGAGCCTACCACTACACCAACACAGAGAAGTGGGAAACTGATTCTACATTAATTCACATAATCCTACCGACTGCGCACACAACATGGCTAAACAAAAGACAATACCTGGCCTATCAATTCAATGGAAACTCATAGGCAACACAGTCCATTGGACTTGGCAATTACATGCAGCCATACAAAGTCCATGGGCTTTGCCTAAAAGTCAAACCCACAACTTCTCGCAGCCCAAGCAAAGAGCCTACCACTACACCAACACAGAGAAGTGGGAAACTGATTCTACATTAATTCACATAATCCTACCGACTGCGCACACAACATGGCCAAACAAAAGACAATACCTGGCCTATCAATCCAATGGAAACTCATAGGCAACACAGTCCATTAGACTAGTCAAATACATGCAGCCATACAAAGTTCATGGGCCTTGCCTCAGAGTCGAACCCACATCCTCTTGGAGAACAAGCAAAGAGCCTACCACTAAACCAACACAGAGAAGTTGGAAACTGACTCTACATTAATTCACATAATCCTAGTGACTGCGCACACAACATGGCCAAACAAAAGCAAAAGACATTACCTGGCCTATCAATCCAATGTAAACTCATAGGTAACACAGTACATTGGACTAGGCAATTGCATGCAGCCATACAAAGCCCATGGGCCTTGCCCCAGAGTCAAACCCACAACCTCTCGTAGCCCAAGCAAAGAGCCTACCAATACACCAACACAGAGAAGTGGAAAACAGATTCTACATTAATTCACATAATCCTAGTGACTGCGCACACAACATGGCCAAACAAAAGCAAAAGACGGTACCTGGCCTATCAATCCAATGGAAACTCATAGGCAACGCAATCAATTGGACTGGGCAATTACATGCAGCCATACAAAGTCCATGTGCCTTGTCTCAGAGTCAAACCCACAACCTCTCTCAGCCCAAGCAAAGAGCCTACCACTACACCAACACAGAGAAGAGCGAAACTGACTCAACATAAATTCACATAATCCTAGTGACTGCGCACACAACATGGCCAAACAAAAGCAAAAGACAGTCCCTGGCCTATCAATCCAATGGAAACTCATAGAGAACATAGTCCATTGGACTAGGCAATTACATGCAGCCATACAAAGTCCATGGGCCTTGCCTCAGAGTCGAACTCACAACCTCTCGCAGCCCAAGAAAAAAGCCTACCACTACACCAACACAGAGAAATGTGAACCTGACTCTACATTAATTCACATAATCCTAGTAATGTACTGTGTTACCTATGAGTTTACATTGGATTGATAGGCCAGGTAATGTCTTTTGCTTTTGTTTGGCCATGTTGTGTGCGCAGTCACTAGGATTATGTGAATTAATGTAGAGTCGGTTTCCAACTTCTCTGTGTTGGATTAGTGGTAGGCCCTTTGCTTGTTCTCCAAGAGGATGTGGGTTCGACTCTGAGGCAAGGCCCATGAACTTTATATGGCTGCATGTATTTGCCTAGTCTAATGGACTGTGTTGCCTATGAGTTTCCATTGGATTGATAGGCCAGGTATTGTCTTTTGTTTGGCCATGTTGTGTGCGCAGTCGGTAGGATTATGTGAATTAATGTAGAATCAGTTTCCCACTTCTCTGTGTTGGTGTAGTGGTAGGCTCTTTGCTTGGCTGCGAGAGGTTGTGGGTTTGACTCTGAGGAAAGGCCCATGGACTTTGTATGTCTCCATGTAATTGTCTAGTCCAATGGACTGTGTTGCCTATGATTTTCCATTGGATTGATAGGCCAGGTACTGTCTTTTGCTTTTGTTTGGCCATGTTGTGTGCGCAGTCACTAGGATTATGTGAATTAATGTAAACTCAGTTACCAACTTCTCTGTGTTGGTGTAGTGGTAGGCTCTTTGCTTGGGCTGCGAGAAGTTGTGGGTTTGACTTTTAGGCAAAGCCCATGGACTTTGTATGGCTGCATGTATTTGCCTAGTCCAATGGACTGTGTTGCCTATGAGTTTCCATTGAATTGATAGGCCAGGTATTGTCTTTTGTTTGGCCGTGTTGTGTGCGCAGTCGGTAGGATTGTGTGAATTAATGTAGAATTAGTTTCCCACTTCTCTGTGTTGGTTTAGGGGTAGGCTCTTTGCTTAAGCTGCGAGAGGTTGTGGGTTCGACTCTGAGGCAAGGCCCATGGAGTTTGTATGGCTGCATGTAATTGCGTAGTTCAATTGACTGTGTTGCCTATGAGTTCCCATTGGATTGATAGGCCAGGTACTGCCTTTTGCTTATGTTTGGCCATGTTGTGTTCGCAGTCACTAGGATTATGTGAATTAATGTAGAGTCAGGTTCACATTTCTCTGTGTTGGTGTAGTGGTAGGCTCTTTGCTTGAGCTGCGAGAGGTTGTGAGTTAGACTTTGAGGCAAGGCCCATGGACTTTGTATGGCTGCATGTTATTGCCTAGTCCAATGGACTATGTTGCCTATGAGTTTCAATTGGATTGATAGGCCAGGTACTGTCTTTTGCTTTTGTTTGGCCATGTTGTGTTCGCAGTCACTAGGATTATGTGAATTAATGTAGAGTCATTCACCTACTTCTCTGTGTTGGTGTAGTTGTAGTCTTTTGCTTAAGCTGTGAGAGGTTGTGGGTTCGACTCTGAGGCAAAGCACATGGAGTTTGTATGGCAGCATGTAATTGCCTAGTTCAATTGACTGTGTTGCCTATGAGTTTCCATTGAATTGATAGGCCAGGTATTGTCTTTTGTTTGGCCATGTTGTGTGCGCAGTCACTAGGATTATGTGAACCAATGTAAACTCAGTTTCCAACTTCTCTGTGTTGGTGTAATCGTAGGCTATTAACTTGGGCTGCGAGAAATTGTGGGTTTGACTCTGAGGCAAAGCCCATGGACTTTGTATGGCTGCATGTAATTGCCAAGTCCAATGGACTGTGTTGCCTATGAGTTTCCTTTGAATTGATAGGCCAGGTATTGTCTTTTGTTTGGCCATGTTGTGTGCGCAGTCAGTAGGATTATTTGAATTAATGTAGAATCAGTTTCCCACTTCTCTGTGTTGGTGTAGTGGTAGGCTCTTTGCTTGGGCTGCGAGAGGTTGTGGGTTCGACTCTAATGCAAGGCCCATGGACTTTGTATGGCTGCATGTAATTGCCTAGTCCAATGTACTGAGTTAGCTTTGAGTTTCCATTGGATTGATAGGCCAGGTACTGTCTTTTGCTTTTGTTTGGCCATGTTGTGTGCGCAGTCACTAGGATTCTGTGAATTAATGTAGAGTCTGTTTCCAACTTCTCTGTGTTGGTTTAGTGGTAGGCTATTTGCTTGTTCTCCAAGAGGTGGTGGGTTCGACTCTGAGGCAAGGCCCATTAACTTTGTATGACTTTGCTTAGTCTAATGGACTATGTTGCCTATGATTTCATTGGATTGATAGGCCAGATAATATCTTTTGCATTTGTTTGGCCATGTTGTGTGCGCAGTCACTAGGATTATGTGAATTAATGTAGAGTCATTTACCTACTTCTCTGTGTTGGTGTAGTGGTAGTCTCTTTGCTTAAGCTGCGAAAGGTTGTTGGGTCGACTTTGAGGCAAGGCCCATGGAGTTTGTATTGCTGCATGTAATTGCCTATTTTAGTTGACTGTGTTACCTATGAGTTCCTATTGGATTGATAGGCCAGGTACTACCTTTTGCTTTTGTTTGGCCATGTTGTGTGCGCAGTCACTAGGATTATGTGAACTAATGTAAACTCAGTTTTCAACTTCTCTGTGTTGGTGTAGTGGTAGGCACTTTGCTTGGGCTGCGAGAAAATGTGGGTTTGACTCTGAGGCAAAGCCCATAGACTTTGTATGGCTGCATGTAATTGCCTAGTCCAATGTACTGTGTTGCCTATGAGTTTTCATTGGACTGATAGGCCAGGTAATGTCTTTTGTTTGGTTATGTTGTGTGCGAAGTCGGTAGGATTATGTGAATTAATGTAGAATCAGTTTCCCACTTCTCTGTGTTGGTGTAGTGGAAGGCGCTTTGCTTGGCTGCGAGAGGTTGTGGGTTTGACTCTGAGGCAAGGCCCATGGACTTTGTATGGCTGCATGTAATTGCCTAGTTCAATGGACTGTGTTGCCTATGAGTTTCCATTGGCTTGATAGGCCAGGTAATGTCTTTTGCTTCTGTTTGGCCATGTTGTGTGCGCAGTCACTAGGATTATGTGAATTAATGTAGATGCAGCTTCCTACTTCTTTGTGTTGGTGTGGTTGTAGGCTCTTTGTTTGTTCTGCCAAAGGTTGTGGGATAGACTCTGAGGCAAGGCCCATGGACTCTGTATGGCTGCATGTAATTGCCTAGTCCAATGGATGGGGTTGCCTCTGAGTTTCCATTGGATTGATAGGCCAGGTACTGTCTTTTGCTTTCGTTTGGCCATGTTGTGTGCGCAGTCACTAGGATTATGTGAATTAATGTAGAATCTGTTTTCCACTTCTCTGTGTTGGTGTATTGGTAGGATCTTTGCTTGGGCTGCGAGAAGTTGTGGGTTTGACTCTGAGGCAAGGCCCATGGACTTTTTATGGCTGCATGTAATTGCCTAGTCCAATGGACTGTGTTGCCTATGAGTTTCCATTGGATTGATAGGCCAGGTATGGACTTTTGCTTTCGTTTGGCCATGTTGTGTGCGCAGTCACTAGGATTATGTGAATTAATGTAGAGGCAGGTTCACATTTCTCTGTGTTGGTGTAGTGGTAAGCTCTTTGCTTGAGCTGCGAGAGGTTGTGAGTTCGACTTTGAGGCAAGGCCCATGGACTTTGTATGGCTGCATGTTATTGCCTAGTCCAATGGACTGTGTTGCCTATGAGTTTCCATTGGATTGATAAGCCAGGTACTGTCTTTTGCTTTTGTTTAGCCATGTTGTGTGCGCAGTCGGTAGGATTATGTGAATTAATGTAGAATCAGTTTCCCACTTCTCTGTATTGGTGTAGTGGTAGGCTCTTTGCTTGGCTGCAAGAGGTTGTGGGTTTGACTCTGAAGCAAGGCCCATGGACTTTGTATGTCTCCATGTAATTGTCTAGTCCAATGGACTGTGTTGCCTATGAGTTTCCATTGGATTGATAGGCCAGGTACTGTCTTTTGCTTTTGTTTGGCCATGTTGTGTGCGCAGTCACTAGGATTATGTGAATTAATGTAGAGTCAGTTCCCAACTTCTCTGTGTTGGTTTAGTGGTAGGCTCTTTGCTTGTTCTCCAAGAGGTTGTGGGTTCAACTCTGAGGCAAGGCCCATGAACTTTGTATGGCTGCATGTATTTGCCTAGTCTAATGGACTGTGTTGCCTATGAGTTTCCATTGGATTGATAGGCCAGATAATGTATTTTGCATTTGTTTCGCAATGTTGTGTGCACAGTCACTAGGATTATGTGAACTAATGTAAACTCAAAAGAACCAATTGAATGACCAAAAAGTAAAGATAGCTACACTCATTTAAGCAGTAAGAACCTATAAAGATGTGAGTGAACCAGCCAATATAAAAGTATATAATCTTTATTGAAAAATTTGTTAAAAGACAAACACATAAAACAGACAATGATGAGGACACATACAATTAACCTCAGGTGAACCAAAATATACAAGCAATAAATAGCATAAGTGCATAATGGTCATGTATCGGAAAAAAAGTGCACCAAAAAAGGGGTGCTGTCCAAGTTTCTTTGAAGAGCCAATAGTCTTTAGGTAGATGAAGAGTGTCCCAAAGAACACCAATAAGGTGGAACTATATTAAATTTCAAGCTAAACAAAGCTTTTTTCTTCATTCAAGACTAAATGTATGAGAGCCACAATCCTATTGCTACAAAACGTGGCATATAACAGGGGAAACAAAGAATACATGTGTCTATGATATTAACAGGATATAATCCTATAAGATGCAAACATAATAGTTTATAAAAAGCAAATCCTGAATGGATCAGGTGGTATAACCACAACAATGTTTCCAAATGCCTACAGTCCCAAACAGGGGAGAAGCAGGATCTCAACCATACATATAAAGAAAAGGCAGAAACTGACACAGACCAGGAAGATAATAACCTGAGGATAAAGGTACCCCGACACGTGTTTCCCCTTGGAAGAAGCTTTTCTGCGAAACACGTGTCGGGGTACCTTTATCCTCAGGTTATTATCTTCCTGGTCTGTGTCTTTGTGGGCTTGCCACTCAGTGCTAAGGTTGGTTCTTATGGCTGACTTTGTTCCCTTGTAGGGGCAAATTACTGTGGTATTGCAGCCATGCTGCCTTTCTGTGGGCTATAGTACTGGGAATATGGCTTTTTAGTCTGGGCCCTGTAACACCCTTCTGGTGTGTGTTTTTGTGGATTCACCACAGTGTTTGGGTCGGTCCTATGGCTGACTCTGTTTCCTTGTAAAGGTATAGTACTGTGGTAATACAGCCATTCCGCCCTTCTATCTGATTATAACACTGGGAATATGGCCTCCTAGTCCAGCCCTGTGAAAAAAGTGTTATATTTTGACACTTGTGTCAGTTTCTCCCTTTTCTTTATATGTATGGTTGAGATCCTGCTTCTCCCCTGTTTGGGACTGTAGGCATTTGGAAACATTGTTGTGGTTATACCACCTGATCCATTCAGGATTTGCTTTTTGTAAACTATTATGTTTGCATCTTATAGGATTATATCCTGTTAATATCATAGACACATGTATTCTTTGTTTCCCCTGTTATATGCCACGTTTTGTAGCAATAGGATTGTGGCTCTCATACATTTAGTCTTGAATGAAGAAAAAAGCTTTGTTTAGCTTGAAATTTAATATAGTTCCACCTTATTGGTGTTCTTTGGGACACTCTTCATCTACCTAAAGACTATTGGCTCTTCAAAGAAACTTGGACAGCACCCCTTTTTTGGTGCACTTTTTTTCCGATACATGACCATTATGCACTTATGCTATTTATTGCTTGTATATTTTGGTTCACCTGAGGTTAATTGTATGTGTCCTCATCATTGTCTGTTTTATGTGTTTGTCTTTTAACAAATTTTTCAATAAAGATTATATACTTTTATATTGGCTGGTTCACTCACATCTTTATAGGTTCTTAATGTAAACTCAGTTTCCATCTTGTCTGTGTTGGTGTAGTGGTAGGCTCTTTGCTTGGGCTGCGAGAAATTGTGGGTTTGACTCAGAGGCAAAGCCCATGGACTTTGTATGGCTGCATGTAATTGTTTAGTCCAATGGACTGTGTTGCCTATGAGTTTCCATTGGCTTGATAGGCCAGGTAATGTCTTTTGCTTTTGTTTGGCCATGTTGTGTGCGCAGTCTCTAGGAATATGTGAATTAATGTAGACGCACCTTCCTACTTTTTTGTGTTGGTGTAGTTGTAAGCTCTTTGCTTGTTCTGCCAGAGGTTGTGGGTTTGACTCTGAGGCAAGGCCCATGGACTTTGTATGGCTGCATGTAATTGCCTAGTCCAATGTACTATGTTGTATATGAGTTTCCATTGGATTGATAGGCCAGGGACTGTCTTTTGCTTTTGTTTGGCCATGTTGTGTGCGCAGTCACTAGGATTATGTGAATTTATGTTGAGTCAGTTTCACTCTTCTCTGTGTTGGTGTAGTGGTAGGCTCTTTGCTTGGGCTACAAGAGGTTGTGGGTTCGACTCTGAGGCAAGGCCCATGGACTTTGTATGGCTGCATGTAATTGCCTAGTCCAATTGATTGCTTTGCCTATGAGTTTCTATTGGATTGATAGGCCAGGTACTGTCTTTTGCTTTTGTTTGGCCATGTTGTGTGCGCAGTCACTAGGATTATGTGAATTAATGTAGAATCAGTTTTTCACTTCTCTGTGTTGGTGTATTGGTAGGCTCTTTGCTTGGGCTACGAGAAGTTGTGGGTTCGACTCTGGGGCAAGGCCCATGGGCTTTGTATGGCTGCATTTAATTGCCTATGATAATGTACTGTGTTGCCTATGAGTTTCCATTGGATTGATAGGCCAGGTATTGTCTTTTGTTTGGCCATGTTGTGTGCGCAGTCGGTAGGATTATGTGAATTAATGTAGAATCAGTTTCCCACTTATCTGTGTTGGTGTAGTGGTAGGCTCTTTGCTTGGCTGCGAGAGGTTGTGGGTTTGACTCTGAGGCAAGGCCCATGGACTTTGTATGTCTCCATGTAATTGTCTAGTTCAATGGACTGTGTTGCCTATGAGTTTCCATTGGCTTGATAGGCCAGGTAATGTCTTTTGCTTTTGTTTCCCCATGTTGTGTGCGCAGTCACTAGGATTATGTGAATTAATGTAGAGTCGGTTTCCAACTTCTCTGTGTTGGTTTAGTGGTAGGCTCTTTGCTTGTTCTCCAAGAAGTTGTGGGTTCGACTCTGAGGCAAGGCCCATGAACTTTGTATGGCTGCATGTATTTGCCTAGTCTAATGGACTGTGTTGCCTATGAGTTTCCATTGGATTGATAGGCCAGGTATTGTCTTTTGTTTGGCCATGTTGTGTGCGCAGTCACTAGGATTATGTGAATTAATGTAGAATCCGTTTCCCACTTCTCTGTGTTGGTCTAGTGGAAGCTGCTTTGCTTGGCTGCGAGAGGTTGTGGGTTTGACTCTGCGGCATGGCCCATGGACTTTGTATGGCTGCATGTAATCGCCTAGTTCAATGGACTGTGTTGCCTATGAGTTTCCATTGGCCTGATAGGCCAGGTAATGTCTTTTGATTTTGTTTGGCCATGTTGTGTGCGCATTCACTAGGATTATGTGAATTAATGTAGATGCAGCTTCCTACTTCTTTGTGTTGGTGTGTTTGTAGGCTCTTTGTTTGTTCTGCCAAAGGTTGTGGGATAGACTCTGAGGCAAGGCCCATGGACTCTGTATGGCTGCATGTAATTGCCTAGTCCAATGGATGGGGTTGCCTCTGAGTTTCCATTGGATTGTTAGGCCAGGTACTGTCTTTTGCTTTCGTTTGGCCATGTTGTGTGCGCAGTCACTAGGATTATGTGAATTAATGTAGAATCTGTTTTCCACTTCTCTGTGTTGGTGTATTGGTAGGATCTTTGCTTGGGCTGCGAGAAGTTGTGGGTTTGACTCTGAGGCAAGGCCCATGGACTTTTTATGGCTGCATGTAATTGCCTAGTCCAATGGACTGTGTTGCCTATGAGTTTCCATTGGATTGATAGGCCAGGTATGGACTTTTGCTTTCGTTTGGCCATGTTGTGTGCGCAGTCACTAGGATTATGTGAATTAATGTAGAGGCAGGTTCACATTTCTCTGTGTTGGTGTAGTGGTAAGCTCTTTGCTTGAGCTGCGAGAGGTTGTGAGTTCGACTTTGAGGCAAGGCCCATGGACTTTGTATGGCTGCATGTTATTGCCTAGTCCAATGGACTGTGTTGCCTATGAGTTTCCATTGGATTGATAAGCCAGGTACTGTCTTTTGCTTTTGTTTAGCCATGTTGTGTGCGCAGTCGGTAGGATTATGTGAATTAATGTAGAATCAGTTTCCCACTTCTCTGTATTGGTGTAGTGGTAGGCTCTTTGCTTGGCTGCGAGAGGTTGTGGGTTTGACTCTGAAGCAAGGCCCATGGACTTTGTATGTCTCCATGTAATTGTCTAGTCCAATGGACTGTGTTGCCTATGAGTTTCCATTGGATTGATAGGCCAGGTACTGTCTTTTGCTTTTGTTTGGCCATGTTGTGTGCGCAGTCACTAGGATTATGTGAATTAATGTAGAGTCAGTTCCCAACTTCTCTGTGTTGGTTTAGTGGTAGGCTCTTTGCTTGTTCTCCAAGAGGTTGTGGGTTCGACTCTGAGGCAAGGCCCATGAACTTTGTATGGCTGCATGTATTTGCCTAGTCTAATGGACTGTGTTGCCTATGAGTTTCCATTGGATTGATAGGCCAGATAATGTCTTTTGCATTTGTTTCGCAATGTTGTGTGCACAGTCACTAGGATTATGTGAACTAATGTAAACTCAAAAGAACCAATTGAATGACCAAAAAGTAAAGATAGCTACACTCATTTAAGCAGTAAGAACCTATAAAGATGTGAGTGAACCAGCCAATATAAAAGTATATAATCTTTATTGAAAAATTTGTTAAAAGACAAACACATAAAACAGACAATGATGAGGACACATACAATTAACCTCAGGTGAACCAAAATATACAAGCAATAAATAGCATAAGTGCATAATGGTCATGTATCGGAAAAAAAGTGCACCAAAAAAGGGGTGCTGTCCAAGTTTCTTTGAAGAGCCAATAGTCTTTAGGTAGATGAAGAGTGTCCCAAAGAACACCAATAAGGTGGAACTATATTAAATTTCAAGCTAAACAAAGCTTTTTTCTTCATTCAAGACTAAATGTATGAGAGCCACAATCCTATTGCTACAAAACGTGGCATATAACAGGGGAAACAAAGAATACATGTGTCTATGATATTAACAGGATATAATCCTATAAGATGCAAACATAATAGTTTATAAAAAGCAAATCCTGAATGGATCAGGTGGTATAACCACAACAATGTTTCCAAATGCCTACAGTCCCAAACAGGGGAGAAGCAGGATCTCAACCATACATATAAAGAAAAGGCAGAAACTGACACAAGTGTCAAAATATAACACTTTTTTCACAGGGCTGGACTAGGAGGCCATATTCCCAGTGTTATAATCAGATAGAAGGGCGGAATGGCTGCATTACCACAGTACTATACCTCTACAAGGAAACAGAGTCAGCCATAGGACCGACCCAAACACTGTGGTGAATCCACAAAAACACACACCAGAAGGGTGTTACAGGGCCCAGACTAAAAAGCCATATTCCCAGTACTATAGCCCACAGAAAGGCAGCATGGCTGCAATACCACAGTAATTTGCCCCTACAAGGGAACAAAGTCAGCCATAAGAACCAACCTTAGCACTGAGTGGCAAGCCCACAAAGACACAGACCAGGAAGATAATAACCTGAGGATAAAGGTACCCCGACACGTGTTTCCCCTTGGAAGAAGCTTTTCTGCGAAACACGTGTCGGGGTACCTTTATCCTCAGGTTATTATCTTCCTGGTCTGTGTCTTTGTGGGCTTGCCACTCAGTGCTAAGGTTGGTTCTTATGGCTGACTTTGTTCCCTTGTAGGGGCAAATTACTGTGGTATTGCAGCCATGCTGCCTTTCTGTGGGCTATAGTACTGGGAATATGGCTTTTTAGTCTGGGCCCTGTAACACCCTTCTGGTGTGTGTTTTTGTGGATTCACCACAGTGTTTGGGTCGGTCCTATGGCTGACTCTGTTTCCTTGTAAAGGTATAGTACTGTGGTAATGCAGCCATTCCGCCCTTCTATCTGATTATAACACTGGGAATATGGCCTCCTAGTCCAGCCCTGTGAAAAAAGTGTTATATTTTGACACTTGTGTCAGTTTCTCCCTTTTCTTTATATGTATGGTTGAGATCCTGCTTCTCCCCTGTTTGGGACTGTAGGCATTTGGAAACATTGTTGTGGTTATACCACCTGATCCATTCAGGATTTGCTTTTTGTAAACTATTATGTTTGCATCTTATAGGATTATATCCTGTTAATATCATAGACACATGTATTCTTTGTTTCCCCTGTTATATGCCACGTTTTGTAGCAATAGGATTGTGGCTCTCATACATTTAGTCTTGAATGAAGAAAAAAGCTTTGTTTAGCTTGAAATTTAATATAGTTCCACCTTATTGGTGTTCTTTGGGACACTCTTCATCTACCTAAAGACTATTGGCTCTTCAAAGAAACTTGGACAGCACCCCTTTTTTGGTGCACTTTTTTTCCGATACATGACCATTATGCACTTATGCTATTTATTGCTTGTATATTTTGGTTCACCTGAGGTTAATTGTATGTGTCCTCATCATTGTCTGTTTTATGTGTTTGTCTTTTAACACATTTTTCAATAAAGATTATATACTTTTATATTGGCTGGTTCACTCACATCTTTATAGGTTCTTAATGTAAACTCAGTTTCCATCTTGTCTGTGTTGGTGTAGTGGTAGGCTCTTTGCTTGGGCTGCGAGAAATTGTGGGTTTGACTCAGAGGCAAAGCCCATGGACTTTGTATGGCTGCATGTAATTGTTTAGTCCAATGGACTGTGTTGCCTATGAGTTTCCATTGGCTTGATAGGCCAGGTAATGTCTTTTGCTTTTGTTTGGCCATGTTGTGTGCGCAGTCTCTAGGAATATGTGAATTAATGTAGACGCACCTTCCTACTTTTTTGTGTTGGTGTAGTTGTAAGCTCTTTGCTTGTTCTGCCAGAGGTTGTGGGTTTGACTCTGAGGCAAGGCCCATGGACTTTGTATGGCTGCATGTAATTGCCTAGTCCAATGTACTATGTTGTATATGAGTTTCCATTGGATTGATAGGCCAGGGACTGTCTTTTGCTTTTGTTTGGCCATGTTGTGTGCGCAGTCACTAGGATTATGTGAATTTATGTTGAGTCAGTTTCGCTCTTCTCTGTGTTGGTGTAGTGGTAGGCTCTTTGCTTGGGCTACAAGAGGTTGTGGGTTCGACTCTGAGGCAAGGCCCATGGACTTTGTATGGCTGCATGTAATTGCCTAGTCCAATTGATTGCTTTGCCTATGAGTTTCTATTGGATTGATAGGCCAGGTACTGTCTTTTGCTTTTGTTTGGCCATGTTGTGTGCGCAGTCACTAGGATTATGTGAATTAATGTAGAGTCAGTTTTTCACTTCTCTGTGTTGGTGTATTGGTAGGCTCTTTGCTTGGGCTACGAGAGGTTGTGGGTTCGACTCTGGGGCAAGGCCCATGGGCTTTGTATGGCTGCATTTAATTGCCTATGATAATGTACTGTGTTACCTATGAGTTTCCATTGGATTGATAGGCCAGGACTGTCTTTTGCTTTTGTTTCCCCATGTTGTGTGCGCAGTCACTAGGATTATGTGAATTAATGTATAGTCGGTTTCCAACTTCTCTGTGTTGGTTTAGTGGTAGGCTCTTTGCTTGTTCTCCAAGAAGTTGTGGGTTCGACTCTGAGGCAAGGCCCATGAACTTTGTATGGCTGCATGTATTTGCCTAGTCTAATGGACTGTGTTGCCTATGAGTTTCCATTGGATTGATAGGCCAGGTATTGTCTTTTGTTTGGCCATGTTGTGTGCGCAGTCGGTAGGATTATGTGAATTAATGTAGAATCAGTTTCCCACTTATCTGTGTTGGTGTAGTGGTAGGCTCTTTGCTTGGCTGCGAGAAGTTGTGGGTTTGACTCTGAGGCAAGGCCCATGGACTTTGTATGTCTCCATGTAATTGTCTAGTTCAATGGACTGTGTTGCCTATGAGTTTCCATTGGCTTGATAGGCCAGGTAATGTCTTTTGCTTTTGTTTGGCCATGTTGTGTGCACATTCACTAGGATTATGTGAATTAATGTAGACGCAGCTTCCTACTTCTTTGTGTTGGTGTAGTTGTAGGCTCTTTGCTTGTTCTGCCAGAGGTTGTGGGTTTGACTCTGAGGCAAGGCCCATGGACTTTGTATGGCTGCATGTAATTGCCAAGTCCAATGGACTGTGTTGCCTACGAGTTTCCATTGGATTGATAGGCCAGGTATTGTCTTTTGCTTTTGTTTGGCCATGTTGTGTGCGCAGTCACTAGGATTATGTGAATTAATGTAGAATCCGTTTCCCACTTCTCTGTGTTGGTCTAGTGGAAGCTGCTTTGCTTGGCTGCGAGAGGTTGTTGGTTTGACTCTGCGGCATGGCCCATGGACTTTGTATGGCTGCATGTAATCGCCTAGTTCAATGGACTGTGTTGCCTATGAGTTTCCATTGGCCTGATAGGCCAGGTAATGTCTTTTGATTTTGTTTGGCCATGTTGTGTGCGCATTCACTAGGATTATGTGAATTAATGTAGACGCAGCTTCCTACTTCTTTGTGTTGGTGTAGTTGTAGGCTCTTTGCTTGTTCTGCCAGAGGTTGTGGGTTTGACTCTGAGGCAAGGCCCATGGACTTTGTGAGGCTGCATGTAATTGCCTATTCCAATGGACTATGTTGTCTATGAGTTTCCATTGGATTGATAGGCAAGGGACTGTCTTTAGCTTTTGTTTGGCCATGTTGTGTGCGCAGTCACTAGGATTATGTGAATTTATGTTGAGTCAGTTTCGCACTTCTCTGTGTTGGTGTAGTGGTAGGCTCTTTGCTTGGGCTGTGAGAGGTTGTGGGTTTGACTCTGAGGCAAGGCCCATGGACTTTGTATGGCTGCATGTAATTGCCTAGTCCAATGGATTGATAGGCCAGGTACTGTCTTTTGTTTTCGTTTGGCCATGTTTTGTGCGCAGTCACTAGGATTATGTGAGTTAATGTAGAGACAGTTTCATACTTCTCTGTGTTGCTGAAGTGGTAGGCTTTTTTGTTGGGCTGCGAGAGGTTGTGAGTTCGACTCTGAGGCAAGGCCCATGGACTTTGTATGGCTGCATGTAATTGCCTAGTCCAATGGATTGATAGGCCAGGTGCTTTCTTTTGCTTTTGTTTGGCCATGTTGTGTGCGCATTCACTAGGAATATGTGAATTAATGTAGAGTCAGTTTCACATTTCTCTTTGTTGGTGTAGTGGTAGGCTCTTTGCTTGGGCTGTGAGAGGTTGTGGGTTTGACTCTGAGGCAAGGCCCATGGACTTTTTATGGCTGCATGTAATTGCCTAGTCCAATGGACTTTGTTGCCTATGAGTTTCCATTGGATTGATAGGCCAGGTATTGACTTTTGCTTTCGTTTGGCCATGTTGTGTGGGCAGTCACTAGGATTATGTGAATTAATGTAGAGTCAGTTTCACATTTCTCTGTGTTGGTGTAGTGTTAGGCTCTTTGCTTGGGCTGCGAGAGGTTGTGGGTTTGACTCTGAGGCAAGGCCCATGGACTTTTTATGGCTGCATGTAATTGCCTAGTCCAATGGACTGTGTTGCCTATGAGTTTCCATTGGATTGATAGGCCAGGTACTGTCTTTTGTTTTCGTTTGGCCATGTTGTGTGCGCACTCTCTAGGATTATGTGAATTAATGTAGAGGCAGGTTCACATTTCTCTGTGTTGGTGTAGTGGTAGGCTCTTTGCTTGAGCTGCGAGAGGTTGTGGGTTTGACTCTGAGGCAAGGCCCATGGACTTTTTATGGCTGCATGTTATTGCCTAGTCCAATGGACTGTGTTGCCTATGAGTTTCCATTGGATTGATAAGCCAGGTACTGTCTTTTGCTTTTGTTTAGCCATGTTGTGTGCGCAGTCGGTAGGATTATGTGAATTAATGTAGAATCAGTTTCCAACTTCTCTGTGTTGGTTTAGTGGTAGGCTCTTTGCTTGTTCTCCAAGAGGTTGTGGGTTCGACTCTGAGGCAAGGCCCATGAACTTTGTATGGCTGCATGTATTTGCCTAGTCTAATGGACTGTGTTGCCTATGAGTTTCCATTGGATTGATAGGCCAGATAATGTCTTTTGCATTTGTTTCGCCATGTTGTGTGCACAGTCACTAGGATTATGTGAACTAATGTAAACTCAGTTTCCAACTTGTCTGTGTTGGTGTTTTGGAGGCTCTTTGCTTGGGCTGCGAGAAATTGTGGGTTTGACTCTGAGGCAAAGCCCATGGACTTTGTATGGCTGCATGTAATTGTTTAGTCCAATGGACTGTGTTGCCTATGAGTTTCCATTGGCTTGATAGGCCAGGTAATGTCTTTTGCTTTTGTTTGGCCATGTTGTGTGCGCAGTCGCTAGGAATATGTAAATTAATGTAGACGCAGCTTCCTACTTTTTTGTGTTGGTGTAGTTGTAAGCTCTTTGCTTGGGCTACAAGAGGTTGTGGGTTCGACTCTGAGGCAAGGCCCATGGACTTTGTATGGCTGCATGTAATTGCCTAGTCCAATTGATTGCTTTGCCTATGAGTTTCTATTGGATTTATAGGCCAGGTAATGTCTTTTGCTTTTGTTTGGCCATGTTGTGTGCGCAGTCACTAGGATTATGTGAATTAATGTAGAATCAGTTTTCCACTTCTCTGTGTTGGTGTATTTGTAGGCTCTTTGCTTGGGCTACAAGAGGTTGTGGGTTCGACTCTGGGGCAAGGCCCATGGGCTTTGTATGGCTGCATGTATTTGCCTAGTCTAATGGACTGTGTTGCCTATGAGTTTCCATTGGATTGATAGGCCAGGTATTTTCTTTTGTTTGGCCATGTTGTGTGCGCAGTCGGTAGGATTATGTGAATTAATGTAGAATCAGTTTCCCACTTCTCTGTGTTGGTGTAGTGGTAGGCTCTTTGCTTGGCTGCGAGAGGTTGTGGGTTTGACTCTGAGGCAAGGCCCATGGACTTTGTATGGCTGCATGTTATTGCCTAGTCCAATGGACTATGTTACCTATGAGTTTCAATTGGAATGATAGGCCAGGTACTGTCTTTTGCTTTTGTTTGGCCATGTTGTGTGCGCAGTCACTAGGATTATGTGAATTAATGTAGAATCATTCTCCTACTTCTCTGTGTTGGTGTAGTGGTAGGCTCTTTGCTTGGGCTTTGAGAGGTAGTGGTTTTGACTCTGAGGCAAGGCCCATGGACTTTGTATGGCTGCATGTTATTGCCTAGTCCAAAGGATTGCGTTGCCTATGAGTTTCCATTGGATTAATAGGCCAGGTACTGTCTTTTGCTTTTGTATGGCCATGTTGTGTGCGCAGTCACTAGGATTATGTGAATTAATGTAGAGTCATTCACCTAATTCTCTGTGTTGGTGTAGTGGTAGTCTCTTTGCTTAAGCTGCGAGAGGTTGTGGGTTCGACTCTGAGGCAAGGCCCATGGAGTTTGTATGGCTGCATGTAATCGCCTAGTTCAATTGACTGTGTTGCCTATGAGTTCCCATCGGATTGATAGGCCAGGTACTGTCTTTTGCTTTTGTTTGGCCATGTTGTGTGCGCAGTCACTAGGATTATGTGAACTAATGTAAACTCAGATTCCAATTTCTCTGTGTTGGTGTAGTGGTAGGCTCTTTGCTTGGGCTGCGAGATGTTGTGGGTTCGACTCTGAGGCAAGGCCCATGGAGTTTGTATGGCTGCTTGTAATCGCCTTGTTCAATTGACTGTGTTGCCTATGAGTTTCTATTGGCTTGATAGGCTAGGTAATGTCTTCTGCTTTTGTTTGGCCATGTTGTGTGCGCAGTCACTAGGATTATGTGAATTAATGTAGACGCAGCTTCCTACTTCTTTGTGTTTTTGTAGTTGTAGGCTCTTTGCTTGTTCTGCCAGAGGTTGTGGGTTTGACTCTGAGGCAAGGCCCATGGACTTTGTATGGCTGCATGTAATTGCCTAGTCCAATGGACTATGTTGCCTATGAGTTTCCATTGGATTGATAGGCCAGGTACTGCCTTTTGCTTTTGTTTGACCATGTTGTGTGCGCAGTCACTAGGGTTATGGGAATTAATGTAGAGTCAGTTTCCCACTTCTCTGTGTTGGTGTAGTGGTAGGCTCTTTGCTTGGGCTGCGAGATGTTGAGGGTTCGACTCTAATGCAAGGCTCATGGACTTTGAATGGCTGCATGTAATTGCTTAGTCCAATGGACTGTGTTGCCTATGAGTTTCTATTGGATTGATAGGCCAGTTACTGTCTTTTGTTTTCGTTTGGCCATGTTGTGTGCGCAGTCACTAGGATTATGTGAAATAATGTAGAGTCAGGTTTACATTTCTCTGTGTTGGTGTAGTGGTAGGCTCTTTGCTTGAGCTGCGAGAGGGAGCACAGAGAAGTAGAAGAATGATTCTACATTAATTCACATAATCCTAGTGACTGCGCACACAACATGGCCAAACAAAAGCAAAAGACAGTACCTGGCCTATCATTCCAATTGAAACTCATGGGTAACATAGTCCATTGGACTAGGCAATAACATGCAGCCATACAAAGTCCATGGGCCTTGCCTCAGAGTCGAACTCACAACCTCTCGCAGCCCAAGAAAAAAGCCTACCACTACAGCAACACAGAGAAGTGTGAACCTGACTCTACATTAATTCACATAATCCTAGTGACTGCGCACACAACATGGCCAAACAAAAGCAAAAGACAGTACCTGGCCCATCAATCCAATGGAAACTCATAGGCAACACAGTCCATTGGACTAGACAATTACCTGGAGACATACAAAGTCCATGGGCCTTGTCTCAGAGTCAAACCCACAACCTCTCGCAGCCAAGCAAAGAGCCTACAAATACACCAACACAGAGAAGTGGAAAACTGAGTTTACATTAGTTCACATAATCCTAGTGACTGTGCACACAACATGGCGAAACAAATGCAAAAGACATTATCTGGCCTATCAATCCAATGGAAACTCATAGGCAACACAGTCCATTAGACTAGGCAAATACATGCAGCCATAAAAAGTTCATGGGCCTTGCCTCAGAGTCGAACCCACAACCTCTTGGAGAACAAGCAAAGAGCCTACCACTAAACCAACACAGAGAAGTTGGAAACTGATTCTACATTAATTCACATAATCCTACCGACTGCGCACACAACATGGCTAAACAAAAGCAAAAGACAGTACCTGGCTTATCAATCCAATGGAAACTCATAGGCAACACAGTCCATTGGACTAGGCAATAACATGCAGCCATAAAAAGTCCATGGGCCTTGCCTCAGAGTCAAACCCACAACCTCTCGCAGCTCAAGCAAAGAGCCTACCACTACACCAACACAGAGAAATGTGAACCTGCCTCTACATTAATTCACATAATCCTAGTGAGTGCGCACACAACATGGCCAAACGAAAACAAAAGACAGTACCTGGCCTATCAATCCAATGGAAACTCATAGGCAACACAGTCCATTGGACTAGGCAATTACATGCAGCCATAAAAAGTCCATGGGCCTTGCCTCAGAGTCAAACCCACAACCTCTCGCAGCCCAACAAAAAAGCCTACCACTTCAGCAACACAGAGAAGTATGAAACTGTCTCTACATTAACTCACATAATCCTAGTGACTGCGCACAAAACATGGCCAAACGAAAACAAAAGACAGTACCTGGCCTATCAATCCATTGGACTAGGCAATTACATGCAGCCATACAAAGTCCATGGGCCTTGCCTCAGAGTCAAACCCACAACCTCTGGCAGAACAAGCAAAGAGCCTACAACTACACCAACACAAAGAAGTAGGAAGCTGCGTCTACATTAATTCACATAATCCTAGTGAATGCGCACACAACATGGCCAAACAAAAGCAAAAGACATTACCTGGCCTATCAGGCCAATGGAAACTCATAGGCAACACAGTCCATTGAACTAGGCGATTACATGCAGCCATACAAAGTCCATGGGCCATGCCGCAGAGTCAAACCCACAACCTCTCGCAGCCAAGCAAAGCAGCTTCCACTAGACCAACACAGAGAAGTGGGAAACGGATTCTACATTAATTCACATAATCCTAGTGACTGCGCACACAACATGGCCAAACAAAAGCAAAAGACAATACCTGGCCTATCAATCCAATGGAAACTCGTAGGCAACACAGTCCATTGGACTTGGCAATTACATGCAGCCATACAAAGTCCATGGGCCTTGCCTCAGAGTCAAACCCACAACCTCTGGCAGAACAAGCAAAGAGCCTACAACTACACCAACACAAAGAAGTAGGAAGCTGCGTCTACATTAATTCACATAATCCTAGTGAATGTGCACACAACATGGCCAAACAAAAGCAAAAGACATTACCTGGCCTATCAAGCCAATGGAAACTCATAGGCAACACAGTCCATTGAACTAGACAATTACATGGAGACATACAAAGTCCATGGGCCTTGCCTCAGAGTCAAACCCACAACCTCTCGCAGGCAAGCAAAGAGCCTACCACTACACCAACACAGATAAGTGGGAAACTGATTCTACATTAATTCACATAATCCTACCGACTGCGCACACAACATGGCCAAACAAAAGACAATACCTGGCCTATCAATCCAATGGAAACTCATAGGCAACACAGTCCATTAGACTAGGCAAATACATGCAGCCATACAAAGTTCATGGGCCTTGCCTCAGAGTCGAACCCACAACTTCTTGGAGAACAAGCAAAGAGCCTACCACTAAATCAACACAGAGAAGTTGGAAACCGACTCTACATTAATTCACATAATCCTAGTGACTGCGCACACAACATGGGAAAACAAAAGCAAAAGACAGTACCTGGCCTATCAATCCAATGGAAACTCATAGGTAACACAGTACATTATCATAGGCAATTAAATGCAGCCATACAAAGCCCATGGGCCTTGCCCCAGAGTCGAACCCACAACCTCTCGTAGCCCAAGCAAAGAGCCTACCAATACACCAACACAGAGAAGTGAAAAACTGATTCTACATTAATTCACATAATCCTAGTGACTGCGCACACAACATGGCCAAACAAAAGCAAAAGACAGTACCTGGCCTATCAATCCAATAGAAACTCATAGGCAAAGCAATCAATTGGACTAGGCAATTACATGCAGCCATACAAAGTCCATGGGCCTTGCCTCAGAGTCGAACCCACAACCTCTTGTAGCCCAAGCAAAGAGCCTACCACTACACCAACACAGAGAAGAGCGAAACTGACTCAACATAAATTCACATAATCCTAGTGACTGCGCACACAACATGGCCAAACAAAAGCAAAAGACAGTCCCTGGCCTATCAATCCAATGGAAACTCATATACAACATAGTCCATTGGACTAGGCAATTACATGCAGCCATACAAAGTCCATGGGCCTTGCCTCAGAGTCAAACCCACAACCTCTGGCAGAACAAGCAAAGAGCTTACAACTACACCAACACAAAAAAGTAGGAAGGTGCGTCTACATTAATTCACATATTCCTAGAGACTGCGCACACAACATGGCCAAACAAAAGCAAAAGACATTACCTGGCCTATCAAGCCAATGGAAACTCATAGGCAACACAGTCCATTGAACTAGGCAATTACATGCAGCCATACAAAGTCCATGGGCCTTGCCTCAGAGTCAAACCCACAACCTCTCGCAGCCAAGCAAAGCGCCTTCCACTACACCAACACAGAGAAGTGGGAAACTGATTCTACATTAATTCACATAATCCTACCGACTTCGCACACAACATAACCAAACAAAAGACATTACCTGGCCTATCAGTCCAATGAAAACTCATAGGCAACACAGTACATTGGACTAGGCAATTACATGCAGCCATACAAAGTCTATGGGCTTTGCCTCAGAGTCAAACCCACATTTTCTCGCAGCCCAAGCAAAGAGCCTACCACTACACCAACACAGAGAAGTTGAAAACTGAGTTTACATTAGTTCACATAATCCTAGTGACTGCACACACAACATGGCCAAACAAAAGCAAAAGGTAGTACCTGGCCTATCAATCCAATAGGAACTCATAGGTAACACAGTCAACTAAAATAGGCAATTACATGCAGCCATACAAACTCCATGGGCCTTGCCTCAAAGTCGACCCAACAACCTTTCGCAGCTTAAGCAAAGAGACTACCACTACACCAACACAGAGAAGTAGGTAAATGACTCTACATTAATTCACATAATCCTAGTGACTGCGCACACAACATGGCCAAACAAATGCAAAAGATATTATCTGGCCTATCAATCCAATGAAATCATAGGCAACATAGTCCATTAGACTAAGCAAAGTAATACAAAGTTAATGGGCCTTGCCTCAGAGTCGAACCCACAACCTCTTGGAGAACAAGCAAAGAGCCTACCACTAAACCAACACAGAGAAGTTGGAAACAGACTCTACATTAATTCACAGAATCCTAGTGACTGCGCACACAACATGGCCAAACAAAAGCAAAAGACAGTACCTGGCCTATCAATCCAATGGAAACTCAAAGCTAACACAGTACATTGGACTAGGCAATTAAATGCAGCCATACAAAGTCCATGGGCCTTGCATTAGAGTCGAACCCACAACCTCTCGCAGCCCAAGCAAGGAGCCTACCACTACACCAACACAGAGAAGTGGGATACTGATTCTACATTAATTCAAATAATCCTACTGACTGCGCACACAACATGGCCAAACAAAAGACAATACCTGGCCTATCAATTCAAAGGAAACTCATAGGCAACACAGTCCATTGGACTTGGCAATTACATGCAGCCATACAAAGTCCATGGGCTTTGCCTCAGAGTCAAACCCACAATTTCTCGCAGCCCAAGTTAATAGCCTACGATTACACCAACACAGAGAAGTTGGAAACTGAGTTTACATTAGTTCACATAATCCTAGTGACTGCGCACACAACATGGCCAAACAAAAGACAATACCTGGCCTATCAATTCAATGGAAACTCATAGGCAACACAGTCAATTGAACTAGGCAATTACATGCTGCCATACAAACTCCATGTGCTTTGCCTCAGAGTCGAACCCACAACCTCTCACAGCTTAAGCAAAGAGACTACAACTACACCAACACAGAGAAGTAGGTGAATGACTCTACATTAATTC
This sequence comes from Anomaloglossus baeobatrachus, assembly GCF_048569485.1. Taxonomy (NCBI): domain Eukaryota; kingdom Metazoa; phylum Chordata; class Amphibia; order Anura; family Aromobatidae; genus Anomaloglossus; species Anomaloglossus baeobatrachus. The sequence goes on along the minus strand of NW_027441926.1, from coordinate 326,982 downwards.
ACATAATCCTAGTGACTGCGAACACAACATGGCCAAACAAAAGCAAAAGACAGTACCTGGCCTATCAATCCAATTGAAACTCATAGGCAACATAGTCCATTGGACTAGGCAATAACATGCAGCCATACAAAGTCCATGGGCCTTGCCTCAAAGTCTAACTCACAACCTCTCGCAGCTCAAGCAAAGAGCCTACCACTACACCAACACAGAGAAATGTGAACCTGACTCTACATTAATTCACATAATCCTAGTGACTGCGAACACAACATGGCCAAACATAAGCAAAAGGCAGTACCTGGCCTATCAATCCAATGGGAACTCATACGCAACACAGTCAATTGAACTACGCAATTACATGCAGCCATACAAACTCCATGGGCCTTGCCTCAGAGTCGAACCCACAACCTCTCGCAGCTTAAGCAAAGAGCCTACCCCTAAACCAACACAGAGAAGTGGGAAACTGATTCTACATTAATTCACATAATCCTACCGACTGCGCACACAACACGGCCAAACAAAAGACAATACCTGGCCTATCAATTCAATGGAAACTCATAGGCAACACAGTCCATTGGACTAGGCAATTACATGCAGCCATACAAAGTCCATGGGCTTTGCCTAAAAGTCAAACCCACAACTTCTCGCAGCCCAAGCAAAGAGCCTACCACTACACCAACACAGAGAAGTTGGTAACTGAGTTTACATTAATTCACATAATCCTAGTGACTGCGCACACAACATGGCCAAACAAAAGCAAAAGACAGTACCTGGCCTATCAATCCAATGGAAAATCATAGGCAACACAGTCAATTGGACTAGACAATTACATGGAGACATACAAAGTCCATGGGCCTTTCCTCAGAGTCAAACCCACAACCTCTCGCAGCCAAGCAAAGAGCCTACCACTACACCAACACAGAGAAGTGGGAAACTGATTCTACATTAATTCACATAATCCTACCGACTGCGCACACAACATGGCCAAACAAAAGACAACACCTGGCCTATCAATCCAATGGAAACTCATAGGCAACACAGTCCATTAGACTAGGCAAATACATGCAGCCATATAAAGTTCATGGGCCTTGCCTCAGAGTCGAACCCACATCCTCTTGGAGAACAAGCAAAGAGCCTACCACTAATCCAACACAGAGAAGTTGGAAATCGACTCTACATTAATTCACATAATCCTAGTGACTGCGCACACAACATGGCCAAACAAAAGCAAAAGACATTACCTGGCCTATCAATCCAATGTAAACTCATAGGTAACACAGTACATTACTAGGATTATGTGAATTAATGTAGAGTCAGGTTCACATTTCTCTGTGTTGGTGTAGTGGTAGGCTCTTTGCTTGAGCTGCGAGAGTTTGTGAGTTAGACTTTGAGGCATGGCCCATGGACTTTGTATGGCTGCATGTTATTGCCTAGTCCAATGGACTATGTTGCCTATGAGTTTCAATTGGATTGATAGGCAAGGTACTGTCTTTTGCTTTTGTTTGGCCATGTTGTGTTCGCAGTCACTAGGATTATGTGAATTAATGTAGAGTCATTCACCTACTTCTCTGTGTTGGTGTAGTTGTAGTCTCTTTGTTGCTTATGAGTTTCAATTTGATTGATAGGCCAGGTACTGTCTTTTGCTTTTGTTTGGCCATGTTATGTGCGCAGTCACTAGGATTATGTGAATTAATGTAGAGTCATTCACCTTCTTCTCTGTGTTGGTGTAGTGGTAGTCTCTTTGCTTAAACTGCGAGAGGTTGTGGGTTCGACTCTGAGGCAAAGCCCATGGAGTTTGTATGGCAGCATGTAATTGCCTAGTTCAATTGACTGTGTTGCCTATGAGTTTCCATTGAATTGATAGGCCAGGTATTGTCTTTTGTTTGGCCATGTTGTGTGCGCAGTCACTAGGATTATGTGAACTAATGTAAACTCGGTTTCCAACTTCTCTGTGTTGGTGTAATCGTAGGCTATTTCCTTGGGCTGCGAGAAATTGTGGGTTTGACTCTGAGGCAAAGCCCATGGACTTTGTATGGCTGCATGTAATTGCCAAGTCCAATGGATTGTGTTGCCTATGAGTTTCCTTTGAATTGATAGGCCAGGTATTGTCTTTTGTTTGGCCATGTTGTGTGCGCAGTCGGTAGGATTATTTGAATTAATGTAGAAACAGTTTCCCACTTCTCTGTGTTGGTGTAGTGGTAGGCTCTTTGCTTGGGCTGCGAGAGGTTGTGGGTTCGACTCTAATGCAAGGCCCATGGACTTTGTATGTCTCCATGTAATTGTCTAGTCCAATGGACTGTGTTGCCTATGAGTTTCCATTGGTTTGATAGGCCAGGTACTGTCTTTTGCTTTTGTTTGGCCATGTTGTGTGCGCAGTCACTAGGATTCTGTGAATTAATGTAGAGTTTGTTTCCAACTTCTCTGTGTTGGTTTAGTGGTAGGCTCTTTGCTTGTTCTCCAAGAGGTTGTGGGTTCGACTCTGAGGCAAGGCCCATTAACTTTGTATGGCTGCATATATTTGCTTAGTCTAATGGACTATGTTGCCTATGATTTCATTGGATTGATAGGCCAGATAATGTCTTTTGCATTTGTTTGGCCATGTTGTGTGCGCAGTCTCTAGGATTATGTGAATTAATGTAGAGTCCTTTACCTACTTCTCTGTGTTGGTGTAGAGGTAGTCTTTTTGCTTAAGCTGCGAAAGGTTGTTGGTTCGACTTTGAGGCAAGGCCCATGGAGTTTGTATGGATGCATGTAATTGCCTATTTCAGTTGACTGTGTTACCTATGAGTTCCTATTGGATTGATAGGCCAGGTACTACCTTTTGCTTTTGTTTGGCCATGTTGTGTGCGCAGTCACTAGGATTATGTGAACTAATGTAAACTCAGTTTTCAACTTCTCTGTGTTGGTGTAGTGGTAGGCTCTTTTCTTGGGCTGCGAGAAAATGTGGGTTTGACTCTGAGGCAAAGCCCATAGACTTTGTATGGCTGCATGTAATTGCCTAGTCCAATGAACTGTGTTGCCTATGAGTTTTCATTGGACTGATAGGCCAGGTATTGTCTTTTGTTTGGTTATGTTGTGTGCGAAGTCGGTAGGATTATGTGAATTAATGTAGAATCAGTTTCCCACTTCTCTGTGTTGGTGTAGTGGAAGGCGCTTTGCTTGGCTGCGAGAAGTTGTGGGTTTGACTCTGAGGCAAGGCCCATGGACTTTGTATGGCTGCATGTAATTGCCTAGTTCAATGGACTGTGTTGCCTATGAGTTTCCATTGGCTTGATAGGCCAGGTAATGTCTTTTGCTTCTGTTTGGCCATGTTGTGTGCGCAGTCACTAGGATTATGTGAATTAATGTAGATGCAGCTTCCTACTTCTTTGTGTTGGTGTGGTTGTAGGCTCTTTGCTTGTTCTGCCAGAGGTTGTGGGATAGACTCTGAGGCAAGGCCCATGGACTCTGTATGGCTGCATGTAATTGCCTAGTCCAATGGATGGGGTTGCCTCTGAGTTTCCATTGGATTGATAGGCCAGGTACTGTCTTTTGCTTTTGTTTGGCCATGTTGTGTGCGCAGTCACTAGGATTATGTGAGTTAATGTAGAGTCAGTTTCACACTTCTCCGTGTTGCTGTAGTGGTAGGCTTTTTTCTTGGGCTGCGAGAGGTTGTGAGTTCGACTCTGAGGCAAGGCCCATGGACTTTTTATGGCTGCATGTAATTGCATAGTCCAATGGACTATGTTACCTATGAGATTCCATTGGATTGATAGGCCAGGTGCCTTCTTTTGCTTTTGTTTGGCCATGTTTTGTGCGCAGTCACTAGGATTATGTGAATTAATGTTGAGTCAGTTTCCCACTTCTCTGTGTTGGTGTAGTGGTAGGCTCTTTGCTTGGGCTGGGAGAGGTTGTGAGTTCGACTCAAATGCAAGGCTCATGGACTTTGTATGGCTGCATCTAATTGCCTAGTCCAAAGGACTGTGTTGCCTATGAGTTTCCATTGGATTGATAGGCCAGGTATTGACTTTTGCTTTCGTTTGGCCATGTTGTGTGCGCAGTCACTAGGATTATGTGAATTAATATAGAGTCAGTTTCACATTTCTCTGTGTTGGTGTAGTGGTAGGCTCTTTGCTTGAGCTGCGAGAGGTTGTGGATTTGACTCTGAGGCAAGGCCCTTGGACTTTTTATGGCTGCATGTAATTGCCTAGTATAATGGACTGTGTTGCCTATGAGTTTCCATTGGATTGATAGGCCAGGTATTGACTTTTGCTTTCGTTTGGCCATGTTGTGTGCGCAGTCACTAGGTTTATGTGAATTAATGTAGAGTCAGGTTCACATTTCTCTGTGTTGGTGTAGTAGTAGGCTCTTTGCTTAAACTGCGAGAGGTTGTGAGTTCGACTTTGAGGCAAGGCCCATGGACATTGTATGGCTGCATGTTATTGCCTAGTCCAATGGACTATGTTGCTTATGAGCTTCAATTGGATTGATAGGCCAGATACTGTCTTTTGCTTTTGTTTGGCCATGTTGTGTGCGCAGTCACTAGGATTATGTGAATTAATGTAGAGTCATTCACCTACTTCTCTGTGTTGGTTTAGTGGTAGGCTCTTTGCTTGTTCTCCAAGAGGTTGTGGGTTCGACTCTGAGGCAAGGCCCATGAACTTTGTATGGCTGCATGTATTTGCCTAGTCTAATGGACTGTGTTGCCTATGAGTTTCTATTGGATTGATAGGCCAGATAATGTCTTTTGCATTTGTTTGGCCATGTTGTGTGCACAGTCACTAGGATTATGTGAACTAATGTAAACTCTGTTACCAACGTCTCTGTGTTGGTGTAGTGGTAGGCTCTTTGCTTGGGCTGCGAGAAATTGTGGGTTTGACTCTGAGGCAAAGCCCATGGACTTTGTATGGCTGCATGTAATTGTCTTGTCCAATGGACTGTGTTGCCTATGAGTTTCCACTGGTTTGATAGGCCAGGTAATGTCTTTTGCTTTTGTTTGGCCATGTTGTGTGCGCAGTCACTAGGAATATGTGAATTAATGTAGACGCAGCTTCCTACTTTTTTGTGTTGGTGTAGTTGTAAGCTCTTTGCTTGTTCTGCCAGAGGTTGTGGGTTTGACTCTGAGGCAAGGCCCATGGACTTTGTATGGCTGCATGTAATTGCCTAGTCCAATGGACTATGTTGTCTATGAGTTTCCATTGGATTGATAGGCCAGGGACTGTCTTTTGCTTTTGTTTGGCCATGTTGTGTGCGCAGTCACTAGGATTATGTGAATTTATGTTGAGTCAGTTTCGCTTTTCTCTGTGTTGGTGTAGTGGTAGGCTCTTTGCTTGGGCTGAGAGAGGTTGTGGGTTTGACTCTGAGACAAGGCCCATGGACTTTGTATGGCTGCATGTAATTGCCTAGTCCAATTGATTGCGTTGCCTATGAGTTTCCATTGGATTGATAGGCCAGGTACCGTCTTTTGCTTTTGTTTGGCCATGTTGTGTGCGCAGTCACTAGGATTATGTGAATTAATGTAGAATCTGTTTTCCACTTCTCTGTGTTGGTGTATTGGTAGGCTCTTTGCTTGGGCTACGAGAGGTTGTGGGTTTGACTCTGGGGCAAGGCCCATGGGCTTTGTATGGCTGCATGCAATTGCCTAGTCCAATGTACTGTGTTACCTATGAGTTTACATTGGATTGATAGGCCAGGTAATGTCTTTTGCTTTTGTTTGGCCATGTTGTGTGCGCAGTCACTAGGATTATGTGAATTAATGTAGAGTCAGTTTCCAACTTCTCTGTGTTGGTTTAGTGGTAGGCTCTTTGCTTGTTCTCCAAGAGGATGTGGGTTCGACTCTGAGGCAAGGCCCATGAACTTTGTATGGCTGCATGTATTTGACTAGTCTAATGGACTGTGTTGCCTATGAGTTTCAATTGGATTGATAGGCCAGGTATTGTCTTTTGTTTGGCCATGTTGTGTGCGCAGTCGGTAGGATTATGTGAATTAATGTAGAATCAGTTTCCCACTTCTCTGTGTTGGTGTAGTGGTAGGCTCTTTGCTTGGGCTGCGAGAAGTTGTGGGTTTGACTTTTAGGCAAAGCCCATGGACTTTGTATGGCTGCATGTAATTGCCTAGTCCAATGGACTGTGTTGCCAATGAGTTTCCATTGAATTGATAGGCCAGGTATTGTCTTTTGTTTAGCCATGTTGTGTGCGCAGTCGGTAGGATTATGTGAATTAATGTAGAAACAGTTTCCCACTTCTCTGTGTTGGTGTAGTGGTAGGCTCTTTGCTTGGCTGCGAGAGGTTGAGGGTTTGACTCTGAGGCAAGGCCCATGGACTTTGTATGTCTCCATGTAATTTTCTAGTCCAATGGACTGTGTTGCCTATGAGTTTCCATTGGATTGATAAGCCAGGTACTGACTTCTGCTTTTGTTTGGCCATGTTGTGTGCGCAGTCGGTAGGATTATGTGAATTAATGTAGTACCAGTTTCTCACTTTTCTGTGTTGGTGTAGTAGTAGGCTCTTTGCTTGGCTGCGCGAGGTTGTGGGTTTGACTCTGAGGCAAGGCCCATGGACTTTGTATGTCTCCATGTAATTGTCTAGTCCAATGGACTGTGTTGCCTATGAGTTTCCATTGGATTGATAGGCCAGGTACTGTCATTTGCTTTTGTTTGGCCATGTTGTGTGCGCAGTCACTAGGATTATGTGAATTAATGTAGAGTCAGTTCCCAACTTCTCTGTGTTGGTTTAGGGGTAGGCTCTTTGCTTAAGCTGCGAGAGGTTGTGGGTTCGACTCTGAGGCAAGGCCCATGGAGTTTGTATGGCTGCATATAATTGCGTAGTTCAATTGACTGTGTTGCCTATGAGTTCCCATTGGATTGATAGGCCAGGTACTGCCTTTTGCTTTTGTTTGGCCATGTTGTGTGCGCAGTCACTAGGATTATGTGAATTAATGTAGAGTCTGGTTCACATTTCTCTGTGTTGGTGTAGTGGTAGGCTCTTTGCTTGAGCTGCGAGAGGTTGTGAGTTCGACTTTGAGGCAAGGCCCATGGACGTTGTATGGCTGCATGTTATTGCCTAGTCCAATGGACTATGTTGCCTATGAGTTTTAATTGGAATGATAGGCCAGGTACTGTCTTTTGCTTTTGTTTGGCCATGTTGTGTGCGCAGTCACTAGGATTATGTGAATTAATGTAGAGTCAGTTTCACACTTCTCTGTGTTGCTGTAGTGGTAGGCTTTTTTCTTGGGCTGCGAGAGGTTGTGAGTTTGACTCTGAGGCAAGGCCCATGGACTTTGTATGGCTGCATGTAATTGCCTAGTCCAATGGACTGTGTTGCCAATGAGTTTCCATTGGATTGATAGGCCAGGTACTGTCTTTTGCTTTCGTTTGGCCATGTTGTGTGCGCAGTCACTAGGATTATTTGAGTTAATGAAGAGTCAGTTTCAAACTTCTCTGTGTTGGTGTAGTGGTAGGCTCTTTGCTTTGGCTGCGAGAAGTTGTGGGTTTGACTCTAATGCAAGGTTCATGGACTTTGTATAACTGCATGTAATTGCCTAGTCCACTGGACTGTGTTGCCTGAGTTTCCATTGGATTGATAGGCCAGGTATTGACTTTTGCTTTCGTTTGGCCATGTTGTGTGCGCAGTCACTAGGATTATGTGAATTAATGTAGAGTCAGTTTCACATTTCTCTGTGTTGGTGTAGTGGTAGGATCTTTGCTTGGGCTGCGAGAAGTTGTGGGTTTGACTCTGAGGCAAGGCCCATGGACTTTTTATGGCTGCATGTAATTGCCTAGTCCAATGGACTGTGTTGCCTATGAGTTTCCATTGGATTGATAGGCCAGGTATGGACTTTTGCTTTCGTTTGGCCATGTTGTGTGCGCAGTCACTAGGATTATGTGAATTAATGTAGAGGCAGGTTCACATTTCTCTGTGTTGGTGTAGTGGTAGGCTCTTTGCTTGAGCTGCGAGAGGTTGTGAGTTCGACTTTGAGGCAAGGCCCATGGACTTTGTATGGCTGCATGTTATTGCCTAGTCCAATGGACTGTGTTGCCTATGAGTTTCCATTGGATTGATAAGCCAGGTACTGTCTTTTGCTTTTGTTTAGCCATGTTGTGTGCGCAGTCGGTAGGATTATGTGAATTAATGTAGAATCAGTTTCCCACTTCTCTGTATTGGTGTAGTGGTAGGCTCTTTGCTTAGCTGCGAGAGGTTGTGGGTTTGACTCTGAAGCAAGGCCCATGGACTTTGTATGTCTCCATGTAATTGTCTAGTCCAATGGACTGTGTTGCCTATGAGTTTCCATTGGATTGATAGGCCTGGTACTGTCTTTTGCTTTTGTTTGGCCATGTTGTGTGCGCAGTCACTAGGATTATGTGAATTAATGTGGAGTCAGTTTCCAACTTCTCTGTGTTGGTTTAGTGGTAGGCTCTTTGCTTGTTCTCCAAGAGGTTGTGGGTTCGACTCTGAGGCAAGGCCCATGAACTTTGTATGGCTGCATGTATTTGCCTAGTCTAATGGACTGTGTTGCCTATGAGTTTCCATTGGATTGATAGGCCAGATAATGTCTTTTGCATTTGTTTCGCAATGTTGTGTGCACAGTCACTAGGATTATGTGAACTAATGTAAACTCAGTTTCCATCTTGTCTGTGTTGGTGTAGTGGTAGGCTCTTTGCTTGGGCTGCGACAAATTGTGGGTTTGACTCAGAGGCAAAGCCCATGGACTTTGTATGGCTGCATGTAATTGTTTAGTCCAATGGACTGTGTTGCCTATGAGTTTCCATTGGCTTGATAGGCCAGGTAATGTCTTTTGCTTTTGTTTGGCCATGTTGTGTGCGCAGTCTCTAGGAATATGTGAATTAATGTAGACGCACCTTCCTACTTTTTTGTGTTGGTGTAGTTGTAAGCTCTTTGCTTGTTCTGCCAGAGGTTGTGGGTTTGACTCTGAGGCAAGGCCCATGGACTTTGTATGGCTGCATGTAATTGCCTAGTCCAATGGACTATGTTGTATATGAGTTTCCATTGGATTGATAGGCCAGGGACTGTCTTTTGCTTTTGTTTGGCCATGTTGTGTGTGCAGTCACTAGGATTATGTGAATTTATGTTGAGTCAGTTTCGCTCTTCTCTGTGTTGGTTTAGTGGTAGGCTCTTTGCTTGGGCTACAAGAGGTTGTGGGTTCGACTCTGAGGCAAGGCCCATGGACTTTGTATGGCTGCATGTAATTGCCTAGTCCAATTGATTGCTTTGCCTATGAGTTTCTATTGGATTGATAGGCCAGGTACTGTCTTTTGCTTTTGTTTGGCCATGTTGTGTGCGCAGTCACTAGGATTATGTGAATTAATGTAGAATCAGTTTTTCACTTCTCTGTGTTGGTGTATTGGTAGGCTCTTTGCTTGGGCTACGAGAGGTTGTGGGTTCGACTCTGGGGCAAGGCCCATGGGCTTTGTATGGCTGCATTTAATTGCCTAGTCTAATGTACTGTGTTACCTATGAGTTTCCATTGGATTGATAGGCCAGATACTGTCTTTTGCTTTTGTTTGGCCATGTTGTGTGCGCAGTCACTAGGATTATGTGAATTAATGTAGAGTTGGTTTCCAACTTCTCTGTGTTGGTTTAGTGGTAGGCTCTTTGCTTGTTCTCCAAGAAGTTGTGGGTTCGACTCTGAGGCAAGGCACATGAACTTTGTATGGCTGCATGTATTTGCCCAGTCTAATGGACTGTGTTGCCTATGAGTTTCCATTGGATTGATAGGCCAGGTATTGTCTTTTGTTTGGCCATGTTGTGTGCGCAGTCGGTAGGATTATGTGAATTAATGTAGAATCAGTTTCCCACTTATCTGTGTTGGTGTAGTGGTAGGCTCTTTGCTTGGCTGCGAGAGGTTGTGGGTTTGACTTTGAGGCAAGGCCCATGGACTTTGTATGTCTCCATGTAATTGTCTAGTTCAATGGACTGTGTTGCCTATGAGTTTCCATTGGCTTGATAGGCCAGGTAATGTCTTTTGCTTTTGTTTGGCCATGTTGTGTGCACATTCACTAGGATTATGTGAATTAATGTAGACGCAACTTCCTACTTCTTTGTGTTGGTGTAGTTGTAGGCTCTTTGCTTGTTCTGCCAGAGGTAGTGGGTTTGACTCTGAGGCAAGGCCCATGGACTTTGTATGGCTGCATGTAATTGCCAAGTCCAATGGACTGTGTTGCCTACGAGTTTCCATTGGATTGATAGGCCAGGTATTGTCTTTTGCTTTTGTTTGGCCATGTTGTGTGCGCAGTCACTAGGATTATGTGAATTAATGTAGAATCCGTTTCCCACTTCTCTGTGTTGGTGTAGTGGAAGCTGCTTTGCTTGGCTGCGAGAGGTTGTGGGTTTGACTCTGCGGCATGGCCCATGGACTTTGTATGGCTGCATGTAATCGCCTAGTTCAATGGACTGTGTTGCCTATGAGTTTCCATTGGCCTGATAGGCCAGGTAATGTCTTTTGCTTTTGTTTGGCCATGTTGTGTGCGCATTCACTAGGATTATGTGAATTAATGTAGACGCAGCTTCCTACTTCTTTGTGTTGGTGTAGTTGTAGGCTCTTTGCTTGTTCTGCCAGAGGTTGTGGGTTTGACTCTGAGGCAAGGCCCATGGACTTTGTGAGGCTGCATGTAATTGCCTATTCCAATGGGCTATGTTGTCTATGAGTTTCCATTGGATTGATAGGCAAGGGACTGTCTTTAGCTTTTGTTTGGCCATGTTGTGTGCGCAGTCACTAGGATTATGTGAATTTATGTTGAGTCAGTTTCGCACTTCTCTGTGTTGGTGTAGTGGTGGGCTCTTTGCTTGGGCTGTAAGAGGTTGTGGGTTTGACTCTGAGGCAAGGCCCATGGACTTTGTATGGCTGCATGTAATTGCCTAGTCCAATGGATTGATAGGCCAGGTACTGTCTTTTGTTTTCGTTTGGCCATGTTTTGTGCGCAGTCACTAGGATTATGTGAGTTAATGTAGAGATAGTTTCACACTTCTCTGTGTTGCTGAAGTGGTAGGCTTTTTTGTTGGGCTGCGAGAGGTTGTGAGTTCGACTCTGAGGCAAGGCCCATGGACTTTGTATGGCTGCATGTAATTGCATAGTCCAATGGACTGCGTTACCTATGAGTTTCCATTGGATTGATAGGCCAGGTGCTTTCTTTTGCTTTTGTTTGGCCATGTTGTGTGCGCAGTCACTAGGAATATGTGAATTAATGTAGAGTCAGTTTCACATTTCTCTTTGTTGGTGTAGTGGTAGGCTCTTTGCTTGGGCTTTGAGAGGTTGTGGGTTTGACTCTGAGGCAAGGCCCATGGACTTTTTATGGCTGCATGTAATTGCCTAGTCCAATGGACTTTGTTGCCTATGAGTTTCCATTGGATTGATAGGCCAGGTATTGACTTTTGCTTTCGTTTGGCCATGTTGTGTGCGCAGTCACTAGGATTATGTGAATTAATGTAGAGTCAGTTTCACATTTCTCTGTGTTGGTGTAGTGGTAGGCTCTTTGCTTGGGCTGCGAGAGGTTGTGGGTTTGACTCTGAGGCAAGGCCCATGGACTTTTTATGGCTGCATGTAATTGCCTAGTCCAATGGACTGTGTTGCCTATGAGTTTCCATTGGATTGATAGGCCAGGTACTGTATTTTGTTTTCGTTTGGCCATGTTGTGTGCGCACTCACTAGGATTATGTGAATTAATGTAGAGGCAGGTTCACATTTCTCTGTGTTGGTGTAGTGGTAGGCTCTTTGCTTGAGCTGCGAGAGGTTGTGGGTTTGACTCTGAGGCAAGGCCCATGGACTTTTTATGGCTGCATGTTATTGCCTAGTCCAATGGACTGTGTTGCCTATGAGTTTCCATTGGATTGATAAGCCAGGTACTGTCTTTTGCTTTTGTTTAGCCATGTTGTGTGCGCAGTCGGTAGGATTATGTGAATTAATGTAGAATCAGTTTCCAACTTCTCTGTGTTGGTTTAGTGGTAGGCTCTTTGCTTGTTCTCCAAGAGGTTGTGGGTTCGACTCTGAGGCAAGGCCCATGAACTTTGTATGGCTGCATGTATTTGCCTAGTCTAATGGACTGTGTTGCCTATGAGTTTCCATTGGATTGATAGGCCAGATAATGTCTTTTGCATTTGTTTCGCCATGTTGTGTGCACAGTCACTAGGATTATGTGAACTAATGTAAACTCAGTTTCCAACTTGTCTGTGTTGTTGTAGTGGTAGGCTCTTTGCTTGGGATGCGAGAAATTGTGGGTTTGACTCTGAGGCAAAGCCCATGGACTTTGTATGGCTGCATGTAATTGTTTAGTCCAATGGACTGTGTTGCCTATGAGTTTCCATTGGCTTGATAGGCCAGGTAATGTCTTTTGCTTTTGTTTGGCCATGTTGTGTGCGCAGTCGCTAGGAATATGTAAATTAATGTAGACGCAGCTTCCTACTTTTTTGTGTTGGTGTAGTTGTAAGCTCTTTGCTTGTTCTGCCAGAGGTTGTGGGTTTGACTCTGAGGCAAGGCCCATGGACTTTGTATGGCTGCATGTAATTGCCTAGTCCAATGGACTATGTTGTATATGAGTTTCCATTGGATTGATAGGCCAGGGACTGTCTTTTGCTTTTGTTTGGCCATGTTGTGTGCACAGTCACTAGGATTATGTGAACTAATGTAAACTCTGTACCAACTTCTCTGTGTTGGTGTAGTGGTAGGCTCTTTGCTTGGGCTACAAGAGGTTGTGGGTTCGACTCTGAGGCAAGGCCCATGGACTTTGTATGGCTGCATGTAATTGCCTAGTCCAATTGATTGCTTTGCCTATGAGTTTCTATTGGATTTATAGGCCAGGTAATGTCTTTTGCTTTTTTTTGGCCATGTTGTGTGCGCAGTCACTAGGATTATGTGAATTAATGTAGAATCAGTTTTCCACTTCTCTGTGTTGGTGTATTTGTAGGCTCTTTGCTTGGGCTACAAGAGGTTGTGGGTTCGACTCTGGGGCAAGGCCCAGGGGCTTTGTATGGCTGCATGTATTTGCCTAGTCTAATGGACTGTGTTGCCTATGAGTTTCCATTGGATTGATAGGCCAGGTATTTTCTTTTGTTTGGCCATGTTGTGTGCGCAGTCGGTAGGATTATGTGAATTAATGTAGAATCAGTTTCCCACTTCTCTGTGTTGGTGTAGTGGTAGGCTCTTTGCTTGGCTGCGAGAGGTTGTGGGTTTGACTCTGAGGCAAGGCCCATGGACTTTGTATGTCTCCATGTAATTGTCTAGTCCAATGGACTGTGTTGCCTATGAGTTTCTATTGGATTTATAGGCCAGGTAATGTCTTTTGCTTTTGTTTGGCCATGTTGTGTGCGCAGTCACTAGGATTATGTGAATTAATGTAGAGTCAGGTTCACATTTCTCTGTGTTGGTGTAGTTGTAGGCTCTTTGCTAGAGCTGCGAGAGGTTGTGAGTTCAACTTTGAGGCAAGGCCCATGGACTTTGTATGGCTGCATGTTATTGCCTAGTCCAATGGACTATGTTACCTATGAGTTTCAAATGGAATGATAGGCCAGGTACTGTCTTTTGCTTTTGTTTGGCCATGTTGTGTGCGCAGTCACTAGGATTATGTGAATTAATGTAGAGTCAGTTTCACACTTCTCTGTGTTGATGTAGTGGTAGGCTTTTTTCTTGGGCTGCGAGAGGTTGTGAGTTCGACTCTGAGGCAAGGCCCATGGACTTTGTATGGCTGCATGTAATTGCCTAGTCCAATGGACTATGTTGTCTATGAGTTTCCATTGGATTGATAGGCCAGGGACTGTCTATTGCTTTTGTTTGGCCATGTTGTGTGCGCAGTCACTAGGATTATGTGAATTTATGTTGAGTCAATTTCGCACTTCTCTGTGTTGGTGTAGTGGTAGGCTCTTTGCTTGGGCTTTGAGAGGTAGTGGTTTTGACTCTGAGGCAAGGCCCATGGACTTTGTATGGCTGCATGTTATTGCCTAGTCCAAAGGATTGCGTTGCCTATGAGTTTCCATTGGATTAATAGGCCAGGTACTGTCTTTTGCTTTTGTTTGGCCATGTTGTGTGCGCAGTCACTAGGATTATGTGAATTAATGTAGAGTCATTCACCTAATTCTCTGTGTTGGTGTAGTGGTAGTCTCTTTGCTTAAGCTGCGAGAGGTTGTGGGTTCGACTCTGAGGCAAGGCCCATGGAGTTTTATGGCTGCATGTAATCGCCTAGTTCAATTGACTGTGTTGCCTATGAGTTCCCATCGGATTTATAGGCCAGGTACTGTCTTTTGCTTTTGTTTGGCCATGTTGTGTGCGCAGTCACTAGGATTATGTGAACTAATGTAAACTCAGATTCCAACTTCTCTGTGTTGGTGTAGTGGTAGGCTCTTTGCTTGGGCTGCGAGAAATTGTGGGTTCGACTCTGAGGCAAGGCCCATGGAGTTTGTATGGCTGCATGTAATCGCCTAGTTCAATTGACTGTGTTGCCTATGAGTTTCCATTGGCTTGATAGGCTAGGTAATGTCTTCTGCTTTTGTTTGGCCATGTTGTGTGCGCAGTCACTAGGATTATGTGAATTAATGTAGACGCAGCTTCCTACTTCTTTGTGTTTTTGTAGTTGTAGGCTCTTTGCTTGTTCTGCCAGAGGTTGTGGGTTTGACTCTGAGGCAAGGCCCATGGACTTTGTATGGCTGCATGTAATTGCCTAGTCCAATGGACTATGTTGCCTATGAGTTTCCATTGGATTGATAGGCCAGGTACTGCCTTTTGCTTTTGTTTGACAATGTTGTGTGCGCAGTCACTAGGGTTATGGGAATTAATGTAGAGTCAGTTTCCCACTTCTCTGTGTTGGTGTAGTGGTAGGCTCTTTGCTTGGGCTGCGAGAGGTTGTGGGTTCGACTCTAATGCAAGGCTCATGGACTTTGAATGGCTGCATGTAATTGCTTAGTCCAATGGACTGTGTTGCCTATGAGTTTCTATTGGATTGATAGGCCAGTTACTGTCTTTTGTTTTCGTTTGGCCATGTTGTGTGCGCAGTCACTAGGATTATGTGAAATAATGTAGAGTCAGGTTTACATTTCTCTGTGTTGGTGTAGTGGTAGGCTCTTTGCTTGAGCTGCGAGAGGTTGTGAGTTCGACTTTGAGGCAAGGCCCATGGACTTTGAATGGCTGCATGTAATTGCCTAGTCCAATTGATTGCTTTGCCTATGAGTTTCTATTGGATTGATAGGCCAGGTACTGTCTTTTTCTTTTGTTTGGCAATGTTGTGTGCGCAGTCACTAGGATTATGTGAATTAATGTAGAGTCATTCACCTACTTCTCTGTGTTGGTGTAGTGGTAGTCTCTTTGCTTAAGCTGCAAGAGGTTGTGGGTTCGACTCTGAGGCAAGGCCCCTGGAGTTTGTATGGCTGCATGTAATTGCCTATTTCAATTAACTGTTTTGCCTATGAGTTCCCATTGGATTGATAGGCCAGGTACTGTCTTTTGCTTTTGTTTGGCCATGTTGTGTGCGCAGTCACTAGGATTATGTGAACTAATGTAAACTCAGTTTCCAACTTCTCTGTCTTGGTGTAGTGGTAGGCTCTTTGCTTGGGCTGCGAGAAATTGTGGGTTTGACTCTGAGGCAAAGCCCATGGACTTTATATGGCTGCGTGTAATTGCCTAGTCCAATGGACTGTGTTGCCTATGAGTTTCCATTGGATTGATTGGCCAGGTATTATCTTTTGTTTGGTTATGTTGTGTGCGCAGTCGGTAGGATTATGTGAATTAATGTAGAATCAGTTTCCCAGTTCTCTGTGTTGCTGTAGTGGAAGGCTCTTTGCTTAGCTGCAAGAGGTTGTGGGTTTGACTCTGAGGCAAGGCCCATGGAGTTTGTATGGCTGCATGTAATTGCCTAGTTCAATTAACTGTGTTGCCTATGAGTTCCCATTGGATTGATAGGCCAGGTACTGTCTTTTGCTTTTGTTTGGCCATGTTGTGTGCGCAGTCACTAGGATTATGTGAATTAATGTAGACGCAGCTTCCTACTTCTTTGTGTTGGTGAAGTTGTAGGCTCTTTGCTTGTTCTGCCAGAGATTGTGGGTATGACTCTGAGGCAAGGCCCATGGACTTTGTATGGCTGCATGTAATTGCGTAGTCCATTGGACTATGTTGTCTATGAGTTTCCATTGGATTGATAGGCCAGGGACTGTCTTTTGTTTTTGTTTGGTCATGTTGTGTGCGCAGTCACTAGGATTATGTGAATTAATGTAGAGTCATTCTCTTCTCTGTGTTGGTGTAGTGGTAGGCTCTTTCCTTGGGTTACAGGAAGTTGTGGGTTTGACTTTGAGGCAAAGCCCATGGACTTTGTATGGTTGAATGTAATTGCCTAGTCCAATGGACTGTGTTGCCTATGAGTTTTCATTGAATGAATAGGCCAGGTATTGTCTTTTGTTTGGCCATGTTGTGTGCGCAGTCGGTAGGATTATGTGAATTAATGTAGAATCAGTTTCCCACTTCTCTGTGTTAGTGTAGTGGTAGGCTTTTTGCTTGGCTGCGAGAAGTTGTGGGTTTGACTCTGAGGCAAGGCCCATGGACTTTGTATGTCTCCATGTAATTGTCTAGTCCAATGGACTGTGTTGCCTATGAGTTTCCATTGGATTGATAGGCCAGGTACTGTCTTTTGCTTTTGTTTGGCCATGTTGTGTGCGCAGTCACTAGGATTATGTGAATTAATGTAGAAATGGTTTTCCACTTCTCTGTGTTGGTGTATTGGTAGGCTCTTTGCCTTGGCTATGAGAGGTTGTGGGTTTGACTCTGGGGCAAGGTCCATGGGCTTTGTATGGCTGCATGTAATTGCCTAGTCCAATGTACTGTGTTACCTATGAGTTTCCGTTGGACTGATAGGCCACGTACTGTCTTTTGCTTTTGTTTGGCCATGTTGTGTGCGCAGTCACTAGGATTATGTTAATTAATGTAGAGTCGGTTTCCAACTTCTCTGAGTTGGTTTAGTGGTAGGCTCTTTGCTTGTTCTCCAAGAGGTTGTGGGTTCGACTCTGAGGCAATGCCCATGAACTTTACATGGCTGCATGTAAGTGCCTAGTCTAATGGACTGTGTTGCCTATGAGTTTCCATTGGATTGATAGGCCAGATAATGTCTTTTGCATTTGTTTGGCCATGTTGTGTGCGTAGTCACTAGGATTATGTGAATTAATGTAGAGTCATTCACCTACTTCTCTGTGTTGGTGTAGTGGTAGGCTCTTTGCCCTGGCTACGAGAGTTTTTGGGTTCGACTCTGGGGCAAGACCCATGGGCTTTGTATGGCTGCATGTAATTGCCTGGTCCAATGTACTGTGTTACCTATGAGTTTCTATTGGATTGATAGGCTAGGTACTGTCTTTTGCTTTTGTTTGGCCATGTTGTGTGCGCAGTCACTAGGATTATGTTAATTAATGTAGAGTCGGTTTCCAACTTCACTGAGTTGGTTTAGTGGTAGGCTCTTTGCTTGTTCTCCAAGAGGTTGTGGGTTCGACTCTGAGGCAAGGCCCATGAACTTTGTTTGGCTGCATGTAATTGCCTAGTCTAATGGACTGTGTTGCCTATGAGTTTCCATTTGATTGAATGGCCAGGTACTGTCTTTTGTTTTCGTTTGGCCATGTTGTGTGCGCAGTCACTAGGATTATGTGAATTAATGCTATTGGATTTTTCAAGTCAGTATTCACACAGCAGTTTCTGCTATTTCATGTGTTCCCCTTACATAGTCACTGGTGTGCATACCTTATCTCCCCATAGTGATGTTTTTTTAGGTTTTTGCACCCAGTTCGGACTTAGAATGGTGTTCCAAACGTTATTCCTATTTGTTAGTATTTTTTCGTTTGTGAACCCTCCCCAACCACACCTATTGCCAATCCATATCATACGCATAAATAGCCTGGGTATCAGCTTCCCATACACGGTAGGTTTTTTAACTGCATGAGAGGACACACACAAGCTAGGGACCCCAACGTAGAGAAATACTTTGGCGTAGTGTTGGGGCTCTATTGCATTGATCAATTCAGTAGCTAAATTTCTCTTGATTCATATGTTCATGGCAGTAATGCAGATTCCATTTTTCACATATTCACTCTTGCATATAGCTATTGAATTTTTCAAGTCAGTATTCACACAGCAGTTTCTGCTATTTCATGTATTCCCCTTACATAGTCACTGGTGTGCATACCTTATCTCCCCATAGTGCCTGGGATCTGACCCAGACACTAGCAGTTTTGCACTCCTACCCAAAACTGGGCTGTTCCCTGAACTCACTACCTCCACGGTTCAACTCTTAACTGAACTTCAACTAACTAACTGGTTTTCCCACCTCCAGGCCTGTGAACTCCTTGGTGGGTGGGGCCAACCGCCTGGCACCGCCCCACCTGGTGTGGACATCAGCCCCTGGAGGGAGGCAACAACGGTTTTGTGTCTGACTAGTGTAACTATCCGGGAAAGGGGGTGTGTGTGTGTGTTATGTCTGTGACTAACTGGCTAGTCCAGGGCGTCACACTTGCACCCCCTTCTTGTGATGTGAAGGTGTGTAGTCAGTGCCTACGTGTAATTCCTGACACCACTCCTCTGGCTGACTTGGTGAGCTGTCACTGACTGGGTGGGGTGCAGTAATGGTGGATGCTGCTGCTGCTTGGATAGCATGTGTATCTACTGTGAACAGCTTATCAATGGTGGCAAATCGGGGCAGCTTAACCTCTTGCTCTCCGCAGTTCAACACTCTCACGCGCACTCTTCCCTTCCGTATTAATGAATAAAACTGTGATATAAATAGTATATAGATACCCCACAAATGCAGATAAAGGTAGGTTATGGGAAAAGGGAGAAGAGGGAAACAGGAAAATAGTGTAATAAAGTATACCTTCCAGGGGGGAGAGGAAATGGCAGCACAGCCAGTGGAGGTGAAGCAAGGGGAAGCCTGCAACTAAATTGTTGAGAGCATTATCACATGGTGACTGAGCCTGATTGTAACGGGAGCATAGAGGTGCCGATCCTGTCTTACCTGCGTTGGTGTAGAAGTGGGTTTCCAGTGGTGGAGTCAGCTGTGTGCAGTGGTGGCTGTGGGTTCTTTTATGTGCGACCGTAGTAATAGCTGCGCCCACTTCCTGTATGGGAGTGGAATGCAGTGAGGCTAATGGAACGCACGTCCACGTGCCGCGCCCCTGAAGGTAATACCGATCATTGAATACAAAAAAATTTCTCATACTACTGTATGGGGGTCCCTATATTTAATATGATATCCAAGCCACAGCATCCACCGTTACTTCACCACACCCATTCAGTGACAGCTCACCAAGTCAACCAGAGGAGTGGTGTAAGGAATTACACGTAGGCACTGACTCCACACCTTCACATCACAAGAAGCGGGTCCACAGGGTAGTGCAAGAATACGAGCAAGTCTTCAGCAAACATCCGCTAGACTTTGGGAGAATAAAAGGGGTCCATATTCATGGTTTAAGAACTTGGGTTCTAACGTGCCCAGAGTATGCTCCACTCTATGCTCCCTTTACAATCAGGCTCAGTCACCATGTGATAACGCTCTCAACTCTTTAGTTGCAGGCTTCCTTTTGCTTCACCTCCACTGGCTGTGCTGCCATTTCCTCTCACCCCCAGAAGGTATACTTTATTACACTATTTTCCTCTTTCCCTGTTCCCCCTTTTCCCATAACCTACCTTTATTTACAATTGTGGGGTATCTATATGATATTTACATCATAGTTTTATTCATTAGTGCGGAAGGGAAGAGTGCCCGTGAGAGTGTTAAACTGCGGAGAGCAGGAGGTTAAGCTGCCCCGACTTGCCACCATTGATAAGCTGTTCACAGTAGATACACATGCTATCCAAGTAGCAGCATCCACTATTACTGCACCCCACCCAGTCAGTGACTGCTCACCAAGTCAGCCAGAGGAGTGGTGTAAGGAATTACACGTAGGCACTGACTCCACACCTTCACATCACAAGAAGCGGGTCCACAGGGTAGTGCAAGAATACGAGCGAGCAAGTCTTCAGCAAACATCCGCTAGATTTTGGGGGAATAAAAGGGGTCCAACACTACATCCCCACAGGTGCACACCCACCCATCAAAGAGAGCTATAAGCCAATACCACCTTCACATTACCAGTGTACCAAGGACATGTTGAGCAACATGAAGGCGGCTGGGGTTATCCGTGACAGTTGTAGCCTTTGGGCAGCTCCGTTGGTCCTGTTAAAGAAGAAGGACAGCACCACTCCCCCGTATTGAGGAATCGCTAGCTGCATTGAGAACTGCAAATTATTTTTCTACCCTTGATCTCACTAGTCACTATTGGCTAGTGTCCGTTGCTGAGGCAGACCGGGGGAAGACCGCCTTTGCCACCCCTATGGCGCTGGAGGTCGGCAGACTGTTGTTCAAAAGCAGTGTCTGACGAACAAATTTGCTTCATCCTGAGGAACTGGCCAGTCGGTACGGCCCGGATGGTGGAGGGGGTATGAGCAGAAGAAGCATGCAGCAGTGCGTTGACTGATGTTTCCTTCCTATGGACGTCGGTCTGAACAATTCGCTCAGAACCGAATGAAATTTTAATATCCAGGAAGTCAACGCAACTGCTGCTATGCTTATGCGTCAATCTGATGTTAAAGGTGTTGTTATTAAGTTCCTCCATAAATGTCTCGAGCTGCTCCACAGTGCCCTGCCAAAAAATCAAAATATCATCAATATACCTTAGCCAGCACTGCACATGGGCGCCAGCCCCTGCACCTCCGTCACCAAAAACCAACCAATCCCAGTACCTCTGCCTTCTATCTAGGTGCCTTGAGTTATGTCCTGTAAACTGTCACAGCGACCCAGACACACATGTGTAGTAGGGGAATATCCCTGCTGAGATGCCAGTGCTAGAGCACTCGTTTGCTGTGGAGTTGAACGCTATGTGAGCAGTTCTTACCTTCAATGAGCAGAAGTCTCTTTTTTCAGATTTCAATATCTCTGTGGGTATCTGGCAGAAATATGGAATACTCTTTACTGCTAAGACCCTGTACACCACTCCCACTAAAGGGGGCTTTACACGCTGCGACATCGCTAATGCGGAGTCGTTGGGGTCACGGAATTTGTGACGCACATCCGGCCGCATTAGCGATGTTGCTGCGTGTGACACCGATGAGCGATTTTGCATCGTTGCAAAAACGTGCAAAATCGCTCATCGGTGACATGGGTCTCCATTCTCGATTATCGTTACTGCAGCAGTAACGATGTAGTTCGTCGCTCCTGCGGCAGCACACATCACTCCGTGTGACACCGCAGAAACGAGGAACCTCTCCTTACCTGCCTCCCAGCCGCTATGAGGAAGGAAGGAGGTGGGCGGGATGTTCCGGCCACTCATCTCCGCCCCTCCGCTGCTATTGGGCGGTCGCTCAGTGACGTCGCTGTGACGCCGCACGGACCGCCCCCTTAGAAAGGAGGCGGTTCGCCGGTCACAGCGACGTCGCCGGTCAGGTAAGTATGTGTGACGGGTCTGGTCGGTGTTGTGCGGCATGGGCAGCGATTTACCCGTGTCGCGCAACAGATGGGGCGGGTACCCACACTAGCGATATCGGGACCGATATCGCAGTGTGTAAAGTAGCCTTTAGTCACATGACCAAGACTGTATCTGTGTCCCTACAACACACTTGAGACAAATGTGTGTGTGAGCCTGCATTGTGGGGTATATATAATATATTATAGAGCTGGGAAGGATCATTCTAAGCAGTGAGCTGTTCCAGTATTTGTAGGAAAATACCCAGTAGAAGCATCAAACACAGCACCAATACCTCCCATCAGTATCCCACCACAGTGCCATGTAACCCATGCCCTACACTCCCATCTACACCAATACTATACAGGCACAAACTAGTATATCTGACTAAAAGCCCCCAAAATATGAAGAACGGCCTATAGTTGAGTGTGGATATAAAATCTATGTGAGCAGAGCTAGAATAGAAATCACTGATCGCATTGAAGTCATTCTGACCATAAATCACCATGATATCAAGGTGAGGAGTTGTGTGTTACTGCTGGGAGGAAAGGGTTAACAGTGGAATATTAAGGTGCATTTCTGTGTGCAGTGTTACTAGTCAATGTAACAATTCAATATGAGCTGCTCTTGGTGCCGGGGGAGGGAGATGCTCTCCTGAGCAAGATAGATGGGGAATGAACATGATATCTATATAGTGTAAGGCAGGGGGTCTCAAACTCGGCTGGGTGTATGGGCCGCACAGAGGAAAAAAATAATTTGGGGGGCTGCATTCTTTGCAGGACAAAGTGACATTTTTATTGGTACCATATATATATATTTTTTTCACACACCTTTGGATGACTGATTTTCAACATTTTTCACTTGTTTATTATAACAAATGTGCACATTCTTTGGTTAAATCTAAAAAAAAAAAATTTGATGTTAAAAAAAAGTCATGCCTTATTTTGTTTTTTTTTACATTTTATCCCTTTCTTTTAACTAATAGTGTTACAATTATGACGCTAGCGTTTTGTGAAGGGAATGCTTTGCCTACTTCCGTGACTATGGCCTTCCGGAACTGCTGCATTTTGGCTGACCTCTCCGCCTCGGGAATAAGAGACATAAAGTTCTCCTTGTAGCGTGGGTCTAACAGTGTTACCAACCAGTAATGATTGTCGGCCAAGATGTTCTTAACGCGAGGGTCACGAGACAGGCAGCTTACCATAAAGTCATCCATGTGCGCCAGACTCTTAACAGCCATCACTTCAGTATCCAGACCAACACGATGACTGAACATGCTGTCCTCCTCCTTCTCCTCCTCCTCCTCCTCCTCCTCCTCATCATCATCTACCCTGTCCTCTGGCCAGCCACGCTGAACTGAGCATATGATTGGTATGCATGTCATATCCTCAATTTGGCCGGAGAGTTGCTCCATGTCTTCATCCTCCTCCTCGTCATAGTCCTCCACTGCACGTTGTGATGAGACGAGGCTGGACTGTGTGTTATCACCCACACCCACTACTGTTTCTTGCTCCAACTCATCGTGTTCCGCCTGCAATGCATCATGTTTGGTTTTGAGCAGAGACCGTTTTAGAAGGCAGAGAAGCGGTATGGTGACGCTAATAATGGCGTCATCGCCGCTCACCATCTTGGTGGAGTCCTCAAAGTTTTGGAGGATGGTACATAGGTCGGACATCCATCTCCACTCCTCAGGTGTTATGTGTGGAGTTTGACCCATTTCCCGACGGCTTAGGTGATGCAGGTACTCAACAACTGCCCTCTTCTGCTCACATATCCTGATCAACATGTGCAGAGTTGAATTCCAACGCGTGGGGACATCACACACCAGTCTGTGAGCCGGAAGATGCAAACGACGCTGAAAGCCGGCAAGGCCGGCTGAAGCAGTAGGTGACTTTCGAAAATGTGCAGACAGGCAGCGAACTTTTACCAGCAGATCAGACAGCTCTGGGTATGACTTTAGAAACCGCTGAACCACGAGGTTGAGCACATGGGCCATGCATGGAACATGTGTCAGCTGGCCTCGCCTCAAAGCCGCCACCAGGTTCCGGCCATTGTCACACACAACCTTTCCTGGCTTTAGGTTCAGAGGTGTGAGCCAGTGATCTGCATGCTGTTTTAGAGCTGTCCACACCTCTTCTGCATTGTGGGGTTTGTCACCTATGCAGATTAGCTGCAGCACAGTCTGTTGCCGCTTCGCCGAGGCAGTGCTGCAGTGCTTCCAGCTTGGGACTGGTGTGGAGGGTAAAGTGGATGAGGATGCGCAGGAGGAGGAGGAGGCTGAAGAGCATGACATTCCGGAGCTGTAGAGTGTGGGTGAAACCCTGACTGAGGTAGGGCCTGCAAACCTTGGTGTGGGAAGGACTTGTTCCGTTCCTCGCTCAAACTGGGTCCCAGCTGGGCTGGGCTGGGTCCCTACCCGGCTGGGTAGGGCGTTGTGGGGGGTTTGTCTATCTCCGTTTGAGGTGAGTTTGTTTAAGTTAGCCTTTCTTTGGCGTTTTTTAGAGCCCTGCGGGTTGGGGAGTTGGTATCGCCCAGTAAGGCGTTCCCCGGGGGCTTGGATTGGGGTGACATTATGTCAGTGGAAAACGGAGTTGAATTTTGGATTAGGAAATCGAAAACTGATCAGAGAGGTGTGGGTAGACTAGTCCGTTTGGGGATGGTTGTGGCATCTGATATGTGCCCGTTCAAGTGTCTCGGGAATTTTCAACAGATCCGTCCGAAGGTGGATGGCCCCTTATTATGTCACGAGGATGGGTCCTTTTTATCGAGATACCAATTTGTGAGTGTTTTTAGGGCATGTTTGAAGTCGTTGGGGTTAGATCCGAAGTCTTTCGGATTGGGGCAGC
This sequence comes from Anomaloglossus baeobatrachus, assembly GCF_048569485.1. Lineage (NCBI taxonomy): Eukaryota > Metazoa > Chordata > Amphibia > Anura > Aromobatidae > Anomaloglossus > Anomaloglossus baeobatrachus. The sequence goes on along the minus strand of NW_027441926.1, from coordinate 302,696 downwards.
GACGGAGGCCTCTATATGCGGCCTACCGGAGGAGACAGTTAAGCAGATTGGTAGGTGGAAGTCGCAGCGCTTTAAGTCGTATGTACGTCCCCAGGTGGTTGTTGGCAATTGAGGGGAAAAGGGGGGGTATTAGGGTAGCAATGGGGGGGGTGAGAGTGTGTGTTTTTTGTCAATTTGGTTTGGTGAGGCAATAAAATGGTGTCGTCTGTACATTTTGTATTGCAGAAGCACCCCCTCTTCCTTCCCTGGTCTGGATCCTTGGCCACTCTTATGTGTATTGGGGAGCCCGACGAGCGGACGCGAGATGGAACGGGAGACAGCTAGGTTTTGAGAAGGACCTGGCTCTCGTGCGATGGCTCGGTGTTCGGGGGTTAGGGTGGAACAGGGTGTTGCAGGAGGTGCATAGATACGCCCGGTTGGACAGACCTCCTGACATCTTAGTGTTGCATGCCGGGGGGAATGATTTGGGTGGGCGTCCTTTTCGAATCTTGATAAAGGACATCAAACATGATTTGTTACGGTTATGGGTGTCGTTTCCAGGTCTAACGATAGTCTGGTCGGAGATAGTAGCGAGAAAGAGTTGGCAGAAAGCGCGGTCAGTTGACAGGTTGAACAAGGCGCGGGCGAAGGTTAATAGGGCGATCTCGAAGTTTGTTAGTCGGAACGGGGGTATAGCAATACGGCATGTTGAGTTGGAAAGGACGGAAGAGGAATTTTGGTTGGCTGACGGGGTACACCTTAATGCGGTGGGAACTGACTTATGGGCTCTTGGCTTGCAGGGAGGTATTGAGAGGGCCCTTTGGTTGCGGGGGGTCTCAGGCACTTGAAGGGTTTCAAGGTGCCTTCGTTGTGGTGTTGTTTATTGGTGGGTCCTTGAAGTTGGTTTAAAATTGGTTCGGGGATTCATCCGGGTATGGATCCCCTCATTGGCAGAATTGATGGTCCCCTGGTGATTTTGGGGGGGAACCCCGACGGGGTATGTCGGGGCCCCTGGGGGTGTGGTTGGGGTTGACGGAGGATTAACCCTTACCATTTGGTGCTCCTGAGCCAGTGTGGGTAACGGCTGGGAGCAAGTTGAGGTTTTTTATTGCTCGGTTATGGGAATCACCAGGGTTTTGGTAGCTTCAAGGACCTTACCACATTGCAAATTTTATTGGTTATGTATTCTTGTTAATAAAATGGCTGCTATGGCCAAAATTATCCAAAGATAAATTTGTGTCTGTGTAATTACTTTTAAATAAGAAATGGGAATGGAGGTGTGGGGTATGAAAGGAAGACCGGAGTCAACAATTCCAGGGTCAAGCATGTTTATTTGCCTAAGCTTCGTTCCAGGGTAGAAAGGGTAAGAGTGCCTTTCAGAATTCGAAGTGGTCGGACTGTACGGGCCACCAAGAACTGCAGGAGAGCTTGAACATCTTCCCATGGATTTGCGACATCCTCCCTCATCAGTTACGTAGGTAAGCAGGTTCTCAGCATTGCAGCCCATTTGTTATCTTAAGTTAGTTAAGCGGGGTTAACTAACCTGTCAGTTCAGCCTCAGGTCTAAAGCAGAGGCCTGGACTCCACTCCTTACTCCTCACTCCACAACTCTCCTTAAAAACAACTGACTCCTTTTTCCTGCCCCGGGGTCTCCAGACCCCTAGGTGGGCGTTTCCTTCCGTCTGGTCCTGCCCACTGGTGTGCCTGTCTTTCCCTGGGGGAGGTGACTAGGGTTTTCTGGTTGGCTTTGTGTGACTTAGGTGAGGGAAGTTGTTATGCGGGGGCCTATGTGTGACTACCTGCAGTGTCAGGGCGTCACATATGTATGTGTGTATGTCTGCTAAAGGAATCCGCACCGTCATATTTACAAACACAAAATGTTGACTCTATGCACAGAAGAGAGTCATTCTATTTACATGATTTGTGTTTTTTTACCTTTTAAAACTATCATTAAATGTTAAGTTTTAGTTAGGGATTTATGCTTCTGTCTGTCTCTCTCCCAGTCTCTGTCATCTGTCTGTCTCTGTGTGTCTCTATCTCTATCCATGTCTGTCTGTCTCTCTATCTCTGTCTGTCTCTCTGTGTCTGTCTGTCTCTCTCTCTCTTTGTGGCTGTCTGTTTCTATGTCTGTCTGTCTCTTTTCCAGGCCTGTCTCTTTTCCAGGTCTGTCTCTTTTCCAGGTCTGTCTCTTTCCCTGTCTGTCTGTCTCTTCCCCTGTCTGTATCTTCCCCTGTCTGTCTCTTCCCCTGTCTGTCTCTGTATTTCTTTGTCTGTCTCTGTCTTTCTCTTCCCCTGTCTGTCTCTTTCCCTGTCTCTCTCTGCCTGTCTCTCTTTGTCTCTCTCTGTCTGACTCATTCCCCGTTTGTCTCTTTCCCTGTCTATCTCTGTATTTCTTTGTCTGTCTCTATCTGTCTGTCTCTCTCTGTCTGTCTCTTCCCCTGTCTGTCTCTTTCCCTATCGGTCTGCCTTTTCTCCTGCCTGTCTCTGTATGTTTGTCTCTGTCTGTTTCCCTATCTGCCTCTGTCTCTTTCTCTGTCTCTGTCTGTCTGCCTTTTTTCCCTGTCTATCTCTGTCTGTCTCTTTCCCTGTCTGCCTCTGTCTGTTTGTCTCTGTCTCTTTCCCTGTCTGTCTATGCCTATCTGTCTCTGTCTGTTTGTCTCTCAGTCTGTGTCTGTCTCTCTCTATCTGTCTCCCCACTGACATCATATTATCTCACA